>NW_019154104.1:2113928-2128762 GCF_002288905.1 Enhydra lutris kenyoni
AGCTCTCCCCTCTTTAAACATGTACCTTTTCTCCACAACTTTAAATGTGACTTGCTTTTCCCCAATCCCTGGAATAACTGTCCCATTTACCGCAGCCTAAAAATAGACAAGGATCTGATCACAAGCCAGCCCAATTCTAGGACTTTGCTAGAAACTTCCTTAACTGTTCAGTGACCAACCAGAACAGAAATGTAGGACCACTCAGTCTGTTTATCTCCTACTGCTGGTCTGGGCAGCTTTTTGTAAGGAGAATGCATAAAATCTCTCTCTTCATTGTCCCATAATTGGGGTTGCCAGATAAAATGCAGGATGCCCACTTCAATATGAATTCCAGAAAAACAGTAATTTTAGCATATATATTTTCTGTACAATATTCAGAATATACTTATATTAAAGTAATTATTCATTGTTTATCTGAAATTCAAATCAAATTGGAGCATCCTGTATCTTTTGCTAAATCTGGCAGCCCTACCTATAATATAATCCAGCTTCAAAAGATCAAGCCCCATGATATCTATTTGCTTTTATTACGAATTTAACATGGTCTCTTGTGTCATTTATTGCAAACTAATATTATACATAACTATTTAACATTTAATCAACTTCAGTGATCATATGAGGTTGGCCTTTCTGATACAGGCATTTATAGTGAAAAGTCCAGTGTACTTAACTTAAAAATAGGGAATGAAATTGGACTCTTGGATAATCTATCCACTACATAGAATGTACCAGGAAAGGGAAAAAGAGTGGAAAATTCATATTTTTCTCACCTAGGCCCAGAAACTCCTACATAATGACACCATTTTGAATTTCATTCTGGAAGAACATTGTTTTGAAAACTCATTCTGGAAAAACCAAGATATGGAAATTACTTAACATGGGAACCATTACTCCTTGCTCCACCATCAGAAGAATACTGATCAAACATAGAGTTCCCAGAAATTCATTTGTTCTTTAGCTTCTATTTTGTTTGAGCCAAAATCACTGAAGGAAGGGTAAAAAGATCTTTAAAAACTGACTAGATGCTAAGGAAATGCTCTAAAAAAAAAAAAAAAAAAAAAAACTAAGAAAAGACTAAGCCCCTGCTCACATATTTACTAAATTCTAGCTTATTAAGAGCTACATATGGACACTAACATTCTCAGAAACGTTTCGCTTAAAAACATTTTCAACTCTAAAATAAAAATAAACTACTCATAGATAAGAGATATTAATTCAGACAAAGATCAATGCCCTAACTATACATATAATTTGGCTGTCATTTAAATTTTAAAGGATGTTATTTATTGGCTGTTTCAAATAGACAGCAGTCAATTTTAATTTTGAAAAAAAAATCTAAATACAAATTCCTCCAACAAGATCTATAGGATCAGAAGATATAATTTTATAGTTTTAACTCTTACATTTAGGTCTATGATCCATTTTGTTACTTTTTTTTTTTTCAAGATATATTTATTTTAGAGTGTATATGAGAGAGTGAGCTGGGGCAGGGGCAGAGGGAGGGAGAGAATCCTCAAGCAAATTCCCCGCTGAGCAGGGAGCCTAGCTCCATTCCAGGATGCAGAGTTCAAGACCTGAGCCAAAGTCAGCTGCTTAACCAACTGAGCCACCCAGGTGCCCCAAGTTAACTTTTTTTATAGTGTGAGGTAGGGGTCTAACTTTATTCTTTTGCATGTGGAGATCCTGTTGTCTAAGCAGTATTTTTTTTAAGACTGTTCTTCCCCCATTGAATTGCTAGTAAATAGAAACGCAATAGATTTTTGTATATTGACCTTATATCCTGCAAACTTGCTTCACCAACTTATTAGCTCTAATAGTTTTTGTGTTTCTCAGAGTTTCTATATGCAAGACCATGTCATAGACTCATAGAAATAGTTTTAATTCTTCCTTTTCAATCCAGATGCCTTTTATTTCTTTTTCTTACCCAATTGCCTTGGCTGGAACCTTGGGTACAATGTTGAATAGAAGTAGTAAGAGTGGACATCTTGGCGGCTTATATCACATATTAGGGGGAAGCTTTTAGCCTTTTAGTCACCACTAAATAGTATGTTAGCTGTGGGTTTTATGTGATTCCTTTACAGGAATTGCAGAAATTCCTTTTCATTCCAAGTTGTTGAATGTTTTTATATGAAAAGGTGTTAGATTTTTTCAAATGCTTTTTCTTTGTCTATTGAGATGATCATATGGTTTCCTCCTTTGCTATATTATGTTGATTGATTTCATTAAACCAATCTCTCATTCCTAGATAAATCCTATTTGATCATGGTATTTAATCCATTTTATATGTGGCTGGATTCACTTTACTAGTATTTTGTTGAAGACTTTTGTCTTTAGTTTTCTGATGATATCTTTGTCTGGTTTTGGGATCAGGGAAATACTGGCCTCATAGAATGAGTTGGGAAGTCCATCCTTTATTTTTTTTGGAAGAGTTCGTGAAGGATTAGCATTAATTCTTTTTTAAACATTTAGTAGGAGAGCATCTGGCTGGCTTAGTCAATAGAGCATGTGACTCTTGCTCTCAGGTCATGAGTTCAAGCCCCACGTTGGGGGTAGAGTTTACTTTAAAACTAAATAAATAGGGGTGCCTGGGTGGTTTAGTTAGTTAAGCATATGCCTTTGGCTCAGGTCATAATCTCAGGGTCCTGGGATAGAGCCTTGCATCTGGATTCCTGCTTGGCAGAGAGCCTGCTTCTCCTTCTGCCACACCCCACCCCCCCTACCCCCACCTTCACTCTTTCTCACTCTTTCTCAAATAAATTAATTTAAAATCTTAAAAAAAAAAAAAACTTCTTATTTAAAAAATAATAAATAAATACATAAAGCTATTTTAAAATATATTTTTTAAAGATTTTATTTATTTATTTGACAGATCACAAGCAGGCAGAGAGACAGGCAGAGAGAGAGGAAGGGAAGCAGTCTCTCCGCTGAGCAGAGAGCCCAATGTGAGGGTCCATCCCAGGACCCTGGGATCATGACCTGAGCTGAAAGCAGAGGCTTTAACCCACTGAGCTACCCAGATTCCCCTAAAAATAATTTTTTAAAAATAAACATTTGGTAGAATTCACCAGGGACATCACCTGGCCTTTTCTTTGTGGGAAGGTTTTGATTGCTGATTTAATCTCTTTACTTGTTATAGTTCTATTCACATTGTATGATTTTTTTTTTTTACAAAGATTTTACTCATTTATTCGATGAAGAGAAAGAGACACAGTGAGAGAGGGAACACACGCAGGGAGAATGGGAGAAGGAAAAGCAGGCTTCCGGCCAGGCAGGAAACCTGACGCCATGCGATGCAGCGGATCCCAGGACCCTGGATCATGACCTGACCCAAAGGCAGATGCTTAATGACTGAGCCACCCAGATGCCCGTCTCTTTCTAACTTTTTAAGTTGGAGGGGTTGTTACTGATTTGAGATCTTTATTTCTAATGTAGATGTTATAGCTTTTTACTTCTATTTAAGCACTGTTTTAACTGCATCCTATAAATTTTTGTATGTTGTGTGTTTTCATTCATCTCAAAGTGTTTTCTTTTTTTCTTTTTAAGATTTTATTTATTTATTTGACAGAGAAAGATAGGAGAGGGAACATAACCGAGGGGAGCAGGAGAGGGAGAAAGCAGGCCTCCCGCTGAGCAGGGAGCCCGATGGAGGGCTCTATCCCAGGACCCCAGGATCATGACCTGAGCCAAAGGCAGACACCTAACGACCGAGCCAGCCAGGCACCCCTCAAAGTGTTTTCTAATTTCCCTAATTTCTTCCATGACTCTTTGATTATTTAAGAGCGTATAGTTTCTACACATTTGCAAATTTCCCAAATTTCCCTCTGTTCATTGATTTCTAATTTTTTTTTTGAAGGGGGGCATTTTTACAGATCTTGAAGTGAATTCCCAGGCTGTGTATTACTTGAATTCAGTAAAGTCAGAATGTTAGTTGTTACTAAAATTTTTAAATCATATTCCAACTTACTTTCCAAACTTTTGGTTCAAGTTTGCCATGCATAATTCTTCATGATGAATGAAATCTAGTTTGAAATAACCTTTATGGAGTGAAAGTGGACAAAAATTCTCAATGGCCAGGATTATTCATTTGGTATTTACTCAGTGACATTTTCTGCGCTATTCTATACCAACCATCTGGGTTTTGTATATTTGAAGTTTCCTTGACAAAATCATCATGAGCCAGCTGCTTTTACATATTTTTAATTTTAGGCTTCCACATGAAAAATGAGTGGCGTGAGAAACTGTTGACAGTTATTTATTGCACCAGGTATGTAGGCATATAGCCAAGATATCTTTTCCAGAGATGGTCCCATGGATTTAAAATGTTTATTGAGCATCTTTAGTGTAATACCATTTAGAAAATAAATACCGTTCAGAAAATAAAATTGGGCAATTCCCTTTCCCCAAAGTAAAATATGCTCAAGGAGAAGTAAGAAGACTCTCTGGTACAGAAGTCAAATTTAAATTGTCTTCATGGGGGGTAACCTGGGTGGCTCAGTGGGTTAAACCTCTGCCTTCGGCTCAGGTCATGATCCCAGGGTTCTGAGATCGAGCCCCGCATCGGGCTCTCTGCTCAATAGGGAGCCGGCTTCCCCCCACCTTTCTATCTGCCTGCCTCTCTGCCTACTTGTGATCTCTGTCAAATAAATAAAATAAAATATTTTAAAAAAATAAATTGTCTTTATGGGGGTGTCTGGGTGGCTCAGTCGTTACGTGTCTGCCTTTTGCTCAGGTCATGATCCTGGGGTCCTGGGATTGAGCCCTGCATCAGGCTCCCTCTCAGCGGGAAGCCTGCTTTTTCCTCTCCTGCTCCCCCTGCTTGTGTTCCCTATCTCACTGTGTCTCTCTCTGTCAAACAAATAAAATCTTTTAAAAAAAAATTGTCTTGGGGCGGCTGGGTGGCTCACCGGGATAAAGCCTCTGCTTTCAGCTCAGGTCATGATCCCAGAGTCCTGGGATCGAGCCCCTCATCAGGCTCTGCTCAGCGGCAAGCCTGCTTCTCCCCTCTGTCTCTGCCTGCCTCTCTGGCTACTTGTGATCTCTTTCTGTCAAATAAATAAATAAAATCTTTTTTTTTTAAATTGTCTTTATGGGCTCAATGGTAATCAAGGACAGGCTTTTGGAAAAAGAACTGACCACAGCGTGTTAATAAACTTGTTCCCCCTTCCTTCTGAAGAAACTGCATGAACTCATATCAATGTAATTAACATTCTTGGCTACAGATCCCATTTAAGTTGGAGCTGGTGATGTACCTGGTTATCGATGAACTTGCTGGAAGATACTTATTATTCAAATCACAAAATGATAAAACTTATGGGATCTCAGAAATCACTTGGTCAAATCCCTTCACCATTTGTGATTTGTTTTGGTCACATTGAATCTACAGCATGAAGAAGAGTTCCTGACTCACTTGTTGTCAGGTGATGGAATCTTCCTGAAATGCCCCTGCTCAGGACTCTCCCTTTTCTCTTTCATGTCAGGTCCAGATTCCTTTATCTGCCTGTCAATTCCCTCCATGATTTGTCTCCACCATATCTATAATGAGTTACCGCTCATCACATACCCACCAGCTAATCTTTTTCCCTATATACCTCCATGTACTCTCCACAACCTTTATATATTTTGAGGTCCACCTCATCTATCCAAACCCTATACATCCATGAATGCCTTCTCTGACAAATCTAACCCACATTAATTTTTTCCCTTTAGATTCTTATTATGCTTACAGTTAACATCACAATCTACCATTTAAATGTTTAGCGTCTCTATATCCCTATGTAGTTTTTGAAAGTAACTTACATTTAAAGATTTTTATTTATTTATTTGACAGAGATCACAAGTAGGCAGAGAGGCAGGCAGAGAGAGAGGAAGGGAAGCCGGCTCCCTATTGAGCAGAGAGCCCGATGCGGGGCTCAATCCCAGGACCCTGGGATCATGACCTGAGCTGAAGGCAGAGGTTTTAACCAACTGAGTCACCCAGGTGCCCCTTAAAAATAACTTACATTTATTTCAGCTTTGTAACAACCCTGTGCAGGTGGACATGAATTCACCATTCATTCGAGAAATGTTTATTGAGCACCCACTGTGTGCCACAGCTATAAGTAGGCATAAAGGATACAATAGTGAGCAGAAGAGAAGACCCTGACCAATGTTCATAGTACTTCTAGGACAGGGGCAGACTTTAACCAAATAATCATGAGTAAATGTAAGATTACAGCAATACTAATAATTGATAACATTTATTGGACATTCACCAGATGACTGGCAGTGTTCTGAGTCTTTTACAGATATGAACTCATTTAATATTCTCAACCACCCTACAAAGAAATTACTATTGTTCCATTTTGCACAAAAGGAAGATAACAGTTGTAGTACATGAAATGATGTGATACCTCAGTTTCCACATACATTCAGTGGGGTTGTTATGATAAATAAGTTCTTATTGGTAGAGCCCTTAGATCAGTGTCCAACTTGTATTAGCTATGATGATGATGATGGTGAGAGATTAAAAGACGGAATCCTTCCAGAGACATTAAAGAGAACTGGGATCTTAAGAACAGGTTGTTGTGGATGAGGCCAAGTGGATGGTTGGGGGTAGTGCTCCAAGCAAAGGAAACAGCACATGCAAAGGCTCTGTGGGGAGAGAAACCCAGAAGGCCCAAGTGGCTGAAGGTAAGATGGGGACACCGTATCTGGTGAGGGTGCAGTTAGACTGCTGCATCATTCTGCAGGGACCTGCCCTGTTTAAGATTTCAGTCTTTACCTAAGACTCACTGGGGTGGGGAGTCCATGTTTGCCAGTGGCCTTCTAGGATCAAACATGCATTTTAGAGGCACCTGACTGTCTCAGTCAGTAGAGCATGCAAATCTTGACCTTGGGATTGTGAGTTCAAGCTCCATGTTGGATGTGGAGCTTACTTTAAAGAACAAAACAACATGCGTTTTATAAGATTACTTTGGTTGCTACAAGAAAAAAGGATCAAAAGTGGCGAGGAGTGGATTGAAGTAGATGATTAGGAAGTTTTACAGTAATACAGGAATAAGAAGATGGTAGCTTAGATAAGGCTACTGAAAGTGGAGTTGGAGAGAAGTAGATGGATTTGATATAAAAAGATAGAATCTGGTGATGGATTTGAGAGAGTGGGGAATGAGGGGACATGACACAGGAAATGCCTAGGCTTTTTACTTGTATGCCCACTGAAATAGGACCCCTGGAAAAGGCTAAGTTTTGAGGGGAAACCATGAGTTCAGTTATATGCTTATTGAATCTGAGGTGCCTCTGAAGCTTCCAAGAAGAATTGACAGTAGCCTGAGCTCAGATACATGATCAAGGCAGGAGTCATTGAAATGGAGGTGGTGGTTAGGTCTTAGGCATTGGCAAGAATATTCAGAAGTATCAAGTGGGAAGAAGAGGGGCACCTTGGTGGCTCAGTTGGTTCAGTGTCTGCCTTCAGCTCAGGTCATGATCTCAGGGTCCTGAGATTGAGACCCACATCAGGCTCCTTGAGCTGCTTCTCCCTCCACCCTGCCTGCCACTCTCCCTGCTTGTATCCTCTTGCATACACACTCTCTCTGTCAAATAAATAAATAAAATCTTTAAAAATAAATTTTAAGGGCACCTGGGTGGCTCAGTGGATTAGAGCCTCTGCCTTCTGCTCAGGTCATGATCCCAGGGTCCTGGGATCCAGCCCTGCATCGGGCTCTCTGCTCAGCAGGGAGCCTACTTCCCCCCCACCCCGCCTGCCTCTCTGCCTACTTGTGATCTCTTTCCGTCAAATAAATAAATAAAATCTTAAAAAAAAATTTTATAAGGGTTACAGGAGGGTGGGGGAGAGAAGAAGGCTGAAGCCTAGCATTGAGATGTTTGGATTTAATGCTTGAGTAGGGGAGGATATACTTACAAAGAGTGGGAATAGCCAAAAGTATTAAAAAAAAAAATTAGAGTATTATTGTTATGGAAACTGGAACAAAAGAGCATTTCAAGGAAAGAGTGGTCAATTGTGTCAATTGTTGCTGAAACATCAAGAAGATGATTGAAAAATGTTAGATTTGTTCACACCAAGAGTTCACTAAAGAGACACCCATGATCTCAATCAGAGCTCCTTCAGGGGAGGATGGATTGAATAGCAAGTGGAAGGAAAGAAATGGAGGTAGTTAGATGAGTAGCTAGAAAGGAACTTAAGATCCAGGAAGGATTTGTTTGTTTTTAATTGAAAATGTTTAAAAGCCATGGAAAAGGACCCTATTCAGAGGGAAAAATTGAAAAAGATACACAGATGAAGCCAGACTGTCTACAGGGAGGGGTTCTGATGAGGCAGGGCAGAAGAGATACAAAGCACATGAAAAAAATTTGGACCTAGTTAGAAAGAGAGTTCCTCCATTAAAATAGGAGAGAAGGAAGACAGGTTAGGTACAGGTGATGGTAGGATTATATGTTTGCTAGGAAAAAGAGTGCCCATGTGATAGTTTCTGCTTTTTTCTGTTAAGGAAGTCAAAGTCATCTATTGAGAGTATAGGCCAAGAAGAGGGGAACCAAGTTTTGTTTTGTTTTGTTTTGTTTTGTTTTTTAAAGATTTTATTTATTTATTTAACAGAGAAAGAGAGATCACAAGCACACAGAAAGGCAGGCAGAGAGAGGGGGGGAAGCAGGCTCCCCGATGAGCAGAGAGCCCGATGCATAATTCGATCCCAGGACCCTGGGATCATGACCTGAGCCGAAGTCAGACGTTTAATGACTGAGCCACCCAGGCACCCCGGGCACCAAGTTCGATGAGAGAGGGAATGATTGCCTTAACAGAAAAACTGGAGAGTGAGGTGACCCAACCTGAATGATGTTTAGGGCTCATTTGGAAACTCTGTGGAACCAATTTGCCCTATTATATGACTTTCTAAAGCAGCGTGCAAACTGCCCATAACTAGAGCCATAGAGAAAGCAGATAATAAAGTTCATTCAGGTTTGGGGATTTTCCAGGTAGATGAAGTGAAAAAAGGAAAGAATGAGAACAATGAATTTAGGGTTGTTAATGTTGACAAAACAGTGAATTTGTAGATCATGGACTCTAACCTGGATCAGGAGGGAGAGTAAGAAAGGAATTGAGAGAAAGCTGATGAGGTTCAATGAATGAAGGTTCCAGTGAGGTCGAAAAAAGCTAGAGGAGTAGTTAGTAGGCAATTTGGAAAGACAGGAGATTTTAGTTAATGAAGATGCTTGAATTGGAGATTCTGAGACCACACGGTTACAGATGATGACTGGGTCTAAAGGGCGATGGAAGGAGTGGGTGGCTCCAGTGAAGTCAAGAAAGATGTTGAGATCAAAGAAATGAGCTGCCAGGACCCAAGTGGGTGGATCATCTTTTTGATTGTTGAAGTCACCCAGGATAATGGCAGGGCTTAGGATAGGAGTAATAGGCCAAAGTCTTCGCTCAAATGGAAGGGGACTTACAGGAGTACAACAGATAAAGCAAGAAGAGGAAAAGAGTTGGGTAGTAGGTGAGTCACATGGACCTCAGAGAATCTAATTGTTCTTTTTCTTTTCTTTTTTTAAGGTAAATTCATTTTTTTTAAGATTTTATTTATTTATTTGAGAGAGAGAGAGAACACTGGCTGAGGGAGAAGCAGGAAGCCTGCTTCCCACTGAGCAGGAACTTGATACAAGGACTCAATCCCAGGACCCGGGATCATGACCTGAGCCAAAGGCAGATGCTTAACTGACTGAGCCACCAGGCATCTCTGTTCTTTTTCCTTTTAAGCAGAAGTATAAGAATAATAGCCAGGAAATATCAATGAGAAGCAAACAAAAACAACAACAAAAAACTAGAACCCCACCTCTATTAAAGGCAAATTTTTAAAACTATAAAAAAAATGAAAACCATGACTCTTACACAGATATAAAATGAAATGTGTTAAAGACTTTAGTTAACCATAATTAATGAGAGAACTGGTAAGATGTCCAAAGGTAAATCCACATTTAAAGGTCAGGAAAATTGAAATGAACTTAAAAATACAGGCAAAACTGGCTTCTACCCATATTAGGGGAGGCAAGTCAATTGAATTTCCACTGGACAGAATTTACTGCATGGCTATAGACAAGAATTATTTTGCATCGTTCTCAACTGTCTACAGTTTACAGAGTTGCAAAACACTTCAAAAGCAGTAAAAGGCTAGAATCGGATAAGCTGAAAGGGTCTGCTCTGAAGAATGCATAGTTGTCCATTGGAAATACTGGTGATAGTTTTTGCTTATTCCAGATTTCCGCCCACCTCCCATCTCTGAGGTATGGGGAACCTGAAAGTATAAACAGCACCATTTGGGTGGGGCAACAGGAAAATCGCGACTTTAAGGGAGAGTCAGTCAGATTTTAATAAAGATAAACTGAAGGGAAAGCTTGACAAGACAGGGATTTTTGCAAGTTATGGATAGTTCCAGCGAGCACAGTGGAAGGAAGAGTTTGGAAGGTAGTAGAGGCTGGGAGAGAGGCAAGGATGTAGGGAGTAATGTAGGCATAATAGACTTTCCAACTGTGGTTCCCAGTGGGAAAGTAGGGTTGCTCTCATCCCTTAGGGTGTTGTCAGATAAAATACAGGAACCCAGTTAAATTTGAATTTCAGATAAAGAATAGGATTAAAAATAAGTATGCCCTTTTGTTTTTGTTTTTGCTTTTTTTTTGTTTTGCTAAATCTGGCAACCCTACCCTAAGGGGAGCTTTATCACTGCTGGGGAAGCTTTAGATTGTCACAACTGCTAGTGTGTGGGCCTTGCTATTGGCATTTAGTAGGTCCAAGCCGGGGATACTGCTAAATAACTTACAATGTACAGCACAGTCCCTACAAAAAGAACTTTCCAGCCCAAAATGTCAGTAGTATTCAGGTTGAAAAACCTGGTATTTGAACAATGATCTCCAAATTTTTTGTTGCCACAAACTCTCTTTCAAACATTTTTTTTCCAGATTTTATTTCTTTATTTGAGAGGAGAGAGAAAGAGAGAGAGAAAGAGCACAAGTTGGGGTGCGGGGAGGTTCAGAAGGAGAGGGAAACGCAGACTTTCAGCTGAGCAGCTTGATCCTAGGACCCTGGGATCACAACCTGAGCCAGAGGCAGATGCTTAACCGACTGAGCCACCCCGGAGCCCCTCCTTTAAACACTGCTTAACATGAGCCTATATTATTGATATATTGAATACATATAATAATATCCTGGTGTATTGTGTACATTTTTAAATCGCAAAAATGTTTTAAAATTTAAAAATTAAAGGATAAGATGAAGATTTAAAAAAGTATTTTAAAATATAAAACTTTGTTTATTATGTATACAAAAAGCCCTTTTTGCTCCCATGAACTTTTTTTATTTGTTTGTTGTTTTTTAAGTAGGTTCTACACCTAATATGGAGCTTGAACACACAACCCTGAGATCAAGAATCACATGCTCTACCAACTGAACCAGCCAGGCACCCTGAACTATTTTTTAAAGTCCGAACAGGGATTCCTGGGTAGCTCAGTTGGTTAAGTATCTGCCTTTGGCTCAGGTCATGATCCTGGGGTCCTGGGACCAAGTCCTGTGTTGGGCTCCTTGCTTAGCAAGAAGTCTGCTTCTCTCTCCACCTGCTGCTCCCCCTGCTTGTGCTCTCTCTCTCTCTGACAAATAAATTAATAAAATCTTAAAAAAAAAGAACAATCTGATGTTGATTCATTTTTGAAATGGTTGCTTAACATACTATGATACTATGATTTCCAAAGTTTCTATGATCTATTACTTGGCTTTACGGTAAATGAAACTCACAAATATGTAAAGGATCCAAATGGAAAAATACTTGGGTGGCTAACTCAAACATGAAACTAATTTTTAGGTCCCACTCAATTTTATTGAAGTACAGCTGGTCAATTTTTATTTTCCATGATATCAACCAGTTCTATTTGCAAATTAGTCAGAAGATATTATATAAATATACATAATTTATATAATATATATTTTATTCTGGAGAGAGAGAGTATGAGTGGGGGAGGAACAGAGAGAGAGGGACAAGCTGACTCTGCGCTGAGCATGGAGCCCAACTTAGAGCTCGATCCCCTGACCCCAAAATCACTACCTGCACCAAAACCAAGAGTCAGACCCCCACCCAACTAAGCCACCCAGGTGCCCCACAAGACGTTATATTTTTAACAAACATTTAAAATCCACTGAATCCTTTTTATTTGGGAGACTCTTAACACAGTAGAAAAGTATTTCTAAACTCTTACCTGTGCAAACACGAGTCTTTTTATAAGTGACATACTTCTAACAAGGTGCCTGGTTGGTACAGTTGGTACAACATGTGACTCTTGATCTCAGGATCTTGAGTTCAAACTCCATGTTAGGTGTAGAGCCTACTTAAAAAAAAAAAGTAGGGGCACCTGGGTGGCTTATTTGGTTAAGCGTCTGCCTTCAGCTTGGGTCATGATCCCAGGGTCCTGAGATCGAGCCCCGCATCGGGCTCCCCGTTGGGCAGGAAGCCTGCTTCTCCCTCTCCTGTTCCCCCTGCTTGTGTTCTCGCTCTCTCTCGCTCTCGCTCTCTCTGTCAAATAAATAAATAAAATCTTTTTTTTTTAAAGTAAAAAAAAAAAAAAATATATATATATATATATATATATATATATATATGTATGTATGTATAGGACATCTATACTTTTTGATAAAAAAACAACCCACCAAAATTAACATCACTTTTCAAAATATTTTTAATAGCTTTCAAAAAAAACCAGTTGTTTTCTTGTTCATTACATGATCAACTTTAGCTTGAAGGAACAGTTATATACATGTTTCTTTAGTGTTTATAAAGTAGCATACTACTGACAGCCTCCTTGTCATTGAAAAAGTCCACAAAGTCCAAATGTTTGTCTTTTTGTGAAAGAAAAGCCAAAGTTACTTATAGGTTCTGACAACTATTTTAATACTTTACCAGAAACACCTCACAAATCTGAGTGAAGCCAAATACCTTTGTCATCAGTCCCCATAAACTACTGTATTAAAGATTCCACTACGTGAGTCTTGTTTCTGCAAAAATGAACACATTGCTGTCATCCCCTAAGCATAAAAAATAACATGGGCGAGCACCCATCTGCACCATGGAGCTCCTATGTCTCCCTCAAGATACCAAAATGACTCACTACCAGCTGGTGTCCAGACCAAATAAGGATGCCAGTGTCCATCTGCGTATTAAACAGTAGCAAATCTGAATTTCTTTAAAAAAATTTTTTAGATGTAAAATGTAAGTAGAAATCTAACATTGTCTTTTAACATCCCAGTGGACCATCATGGAGACCCTGGCTGTGCCCATCCTACCCCACTTTGGGGACCATTCCTTTAGAGGAGGGGGTAGCAATGGCCCATTTCCACATCAACGCTGAGGAACTTGAGGTCTAGACAGGTTGCAGTTAATTGAAGTCACAGGGGACCTGGGTTAGAGCTTACTAAAATGGCTCTCTCTTTCATCAGCTACATAGTCTTGTGAACATTACATAATCTCAGTCCTTCTGTTTCTACCTGTGTAAAATGGAATAATATTGTAAAATGAAGATAATACCTCATGAGACTGAGGAGAGGATTAAATAAAATAATTTTGTTAATATAACCATAATATGGGGGCACCTGGCTGGCTCAGTGGGTTAAAACCTCTGCCTTAGGCTCAGGTCATGATCTCAGGGTCCTGGGATCGATCCCTGCATCACGTTCTCTGCTCAGCAGGGAGCCTGCTTCCCTCTCTCCCTCTGCCTGCCTCTCTGCCTACTTGTGATCTCCATCTGTCAAATAAATAAAATCTTTAAAAATATATATATAACCATAGTACTTTTCCTAAGCCCTCACAAATTGAGCACATTCCCCAAACCCTTGCCCTGAGCCTTGACCCCTCCATCTATTCACAAGGACCATGGAAGCCATCAGTTGAGAATTCCTTCAATTTTAGGTGTCCCCATGGCAAAACTCCTCTTATCTAAGCACAGCGCTTTAACTATGCTCTGCAGCAGTCTCATGTTATCTCTTTGTGGACCTTGTTCCATCAATTATTCCCTTTCTCCTATGTACTAATCTGCTCCAATGCTATTGGCCTTTTCCCTTAAGTTTGCAAGTATGTTCAAGTATCTCCCAACACCGAAAAACTGAAAAAAAAAAATTTTTTTTTAACTTAGGTAATAAGCTAAAAATCCATATTCATGCTCTTCCTCTATTTCTGGAAGGAAACTAGAAATAACAGCTTCTTTAGTATTTATAGATCTACCCCATTATTTTATTTTATTTACTGAGAAAAGAGAGAGCACATGAGGGTGCATGGGGGTGCAGAGGGAGAGAGACTCTTGAGCAGGCTTCACACCAGCCCAGAGGCTGGGGGGGGGGCAGTGGGGGCCATCCAGGAGGCTCAGTCTCAGAGCCCTGAGATCATGACCTGAGTCAAAATCAAGACTCTTCGGATGCTTAACTGACTGAGCCACCCAGGTGCCCCTACCTCATTATTTTATTATTTTATTTTTGAAGACTTTTATTTATTTATTTGACAGAGAGAGAGAGAGAGAGAGTGAGAGAGGGAATACAAGCCAGGGAAAAGGGAGAAGCAGGCTTTCAGCTGATGAGGGAGCCCAACGCTGGGCTCAATCCCAGGACTCTGGGATCATGATCTGAACCGAAGGTGGATGCATAACGACTGAGCCATTCCGGTGCCCCTACCTCATTATTTTAAATTGCATAACATAATGTTCCATAGTAAACAAATATTTCTTGAGTGCCTACATTTTTCTTTGCACTGATGCAGTAGCATATTTATTTATTTATTTATTTATTTATTTATTTATTTATTTATTTATTTATTTATTTA
>NW_019154104.1:2128772-2172671 GCF_002288905.1 Enhydra lutris kenyoni
GAGAGAGCAGGAGCAAGGGAGGGGCAGAGGAAGAGGAAGGAGAGAGAGAATCTTAAACCAGTCCCAATCCCAGGGTGGAGCCTGAGGCAGGGCTCGATTTCAAAACCCTGAGATCTTGAGCCAAGCTAAAATCAAAAGTGGGATGCTTAACTGACTGAGCCACCCAGGTGCCCTGAGGGTATAGCATTTAAACTGCAGCAGGAATCAGAGTGTCAGTAAGGTAAACAAGTAAAGTACATGTTAAATAAGTACTTTGAGTTTTAAATAGAGTGGTCAGGAAAAGCATCTCTGAGAAAAGTAACATTGGAATAAAGATTAAAAAGAAGTGAAGGAGAAGCCCTTGTGGATATCTAGGGGACGAACATTTCAAGAAAAGGAAATAGCAAATGCAAATGCCCTGAGGCAGGAGAATACTTGCCATTCAGTTATAGTTACAGAATCCATATATGAGTGATGTTAACAACTACTCACATTCAGTCAAGGTCCTATTAGTATATTCAGTCCTAATATACTGAAACCAAAAGACTAAATTGTAAAGTTAATGACTACCAGGATTCCTTATTTTTTTTTTTTAAAGATTTTACTTATTTGTCAGAGAAAGAGAGAGAACAAGCACACAGGCAGCGGGAGCGACAGGCAGAGGAAGAGGGAGAAGCCGGCTCCTCACGGAGCAGAGAACCGGGACTTAATCCCAGGGCCCTGTGATCCTTACTCTGCGAGGCAGATGCTTAACTGACTGAGCCACCCAGGTGTCCCTACCAGGATTCCTTATATGAAATAAAGGGGAATCAGGAGGGAATCTTACTATTATGTACACACATAAAAAGTTATAAGAAAATATGCATAGCTGTTATCGTGCTCATTTCTATAAGTGGTTACAAGGTCCTAGTTGACATTTGTAACTGTTGTCTTCCACTATCCATTCATTATTTCCTTTGCCCTTCGAGTATTTTACCTGGTGGGGTGAACAAACTTTCATTCCTGAATCTCTTTCAGGATCCTGCTTTGGGGGCAACCCTGTCAGGACCCCTCTCACTCTTGAGAGCTTTTTCTGTATCTTCACTTAATAAACTTATATCGCCTTACACACACACACACACACACACACACACAAAATTTAAATCCTACTTTTTTCTGATTGCTTCAATTTCCCACTAATCTTTCCTATTAGATGTATAAATGCTCAAAGGCTTACCAGAAAATCTCCTGGTTTCCAGAGAAACTCTCAGGAAACTGTCCTTATTATGTAACAGAGATGCAATTCCACTTTGGTAATTAGGATCAATCCCCTCACCCAGGAAGCAGGACTTTTTTTTTTTTTTTTTTTTTTTTTTTTTGCCAGTTGGTTCTGTGGCATGAAGGGCTCAAAATGGCTAGGTGACATCTCAATTTCCCATTTAGTGGAACTATTACTGTGTTTCATGGTAGAAGCTTTTTCCTGTTGGGAGCTAAGGCCTCCAAACCAACAGAATTCAAAGTTGCAGAAATGGGAAGTAAAAATCCTGGAAATAGACTATTAGGTGTAAGGAAAGCCACTTCCATTTCCAACCTTTGATCTGTGGATCCATTCATTCTGGCACTATACATTGAAGGATGAGTTAAGTTGGTAAGACAATCCCAATCTTTCAAGATGCTCTCTGCTCACTGGCATTGGCATTGAAACCAAGCCATCGCGAGGCTATTCCAGCATTCCATCAGCCCAGCTGCTTCTGGATAATGAGGTATGTAGAAAGATCAATGAATTCCACAGACGTGAGTCCCTTGCCACACTTCTTGTTTGGTGAAACATGTTTCTTGATTTTTTTTAAAAAGATTTTTATTTATTTGACAAACAGAGATTACAAATAGGCAGAGGAGATAGGCAGAGAGAGAGGAGGAAGCAGGCTCCCCGTCGAGCAGAAAGCCTGATGTGGGGCTCGATCCCAGGACCCTGGGACCATGACCTGAGCCGAAGGCAGAGGCTTTAACCCACTGAGCCACCCAGGCGCCCCATGTTTCTTGATTTAAAGCAATGCTGTAGGGGGCACCTGGGTGGCTCAGTTGGTTAAGCCTGAGCCTTTGGCTCAGGTGGTGATCCCAGAGTCCTGGGGTCGAGCCCTGTGTTGGGCTCCCTGCTCAGTGGGGAGTCTGTTTCTCCCTCTCTCTCTCTACTCTTTCTCTCTCAAATAAATAAAATCTTACAAAAAGAAGAAGAAGCAACACTATATAAAACACCATTGCAGTAAGTAAGGCGTTCTATTTAAGTCCATGGATGGTAGTGCTGGCAGAAGCACCTTATGAGCAGGGAAGATAAATCCATACCTATAATCTATGTCTATTTCATAAGGACAGATTGCTCTTACCTCTGTGATGTAAGGAGTCCAGCATAATCAGTTTGCTGCTAATTGGCTGGCTGCTGCCCCAGGGAATGTCATACTGAGGGTTCAGCCCTAAGTCCTTAACTGTAGGTATGTTAGGCTTACTGGGGTCTTAGCCAGGTCAGACTTACTGAGGGGAAGTTGATGTTGTTGAATCCATGCATAACCTCCATCCCTTTAACACGGCCACGCTGTACTTGAACTTGAACAAGCAACTGCTGTGTCTGGGGAAAGGTAGAGTCACATTTATACTTCATGTCATCTTGTCCAGCTGATTGAGAGCTTCCTCTGCAATGGATGACCTTTTGTGAGCATTTTTATGGGACTCAAATATCACTACAATCTGCCTTTTGAGAGGTCCATCCACATACCTCTCTACCCACACCTCCTTTCTACTTATCTTCAAATGCCACTGTTCTTTGCAAGTCTCTAAGCATACAGTGAAATCATTAGCAACAACCCATTACTCAGGGTAGATGGGTTCTGGCCAGTTCACAGTCCAGATAAAGTGGACAACCAAATGTATTTCCTGGAGGTCTACTCACTGAGAGGATTTTCCTTCACCACTCTCTTATCTTTCAAGGATACTCCTGTTCAGGGTTGTAATACTGGAGCAGTGCCTCCTGTTGGGTGCAGAATTATCCGTAAATTAAGCATGCTACAGGTAATTTATGTTGGTTCATTGTCAAATGTTAAATCAACTTTCAAATCCTCAAATAATTTTTGTCTTTTCTCTTCTGTTCTTGGTCATTCTGACTGGAAGCTTGTGGATTTTAGTAATTTAAAAAAACAGCTTTTGTTTTCATTGATTATTGCCCTTTTTTTCTTTTGAAGATTTTATTTATTTGAAAGAGAGGGAATGAGAGAGAGCACAAGAGAGGGGAGGGTCAGAGGGAGAAGCAGACGCCCTGCTGAGTAGGGAGCCCTATGTGGGACCTGATCCGGGGACTCCATACCGGGACTCCATCCCGGGACTCCGGGATCATAACCCCAGCCAAAGGCAGCTACTTAACCAACAGAGACACCCAGGTGCCCGATTATTGCCATTTTTATTCATTTTTCTATTTTGTTGATTTTTTTTTTTTAACTTGAAATTTTTGTTTATTTATTTGACAGAGGGAGATCACAAGTAGGCAGAGCAGCAGGCAGAGAGAGAGGGGGAAGCAGGCTCCCCGCTGAGTGGAGAGCCCAATTCGGGCTCTGTCTGTCAATCCCAGGACCCTGAGATAATGACCTGAGCAAAGGCAGAGGCTTTACCCACTGAGCCACTCAGGCACCCCTATTTTGTTGATTTCTTTTATCTTGATTATTCCTTCTATTTCCCCTGGGCTTAATTCACTCATTTTCTAATTCCTTAAGGTGAAAACATAGATTATTGCTTTTAGGTCTTCTTTTGTAATATACATGTTTAAAGCTATAACTTTCCCTGTAAACACTGCTTTACCTGTATCCCACAACCATCAAAATGTTTTCATTATCATCCATTTAAAAATATCTTCTAATGTCTCTTGATGTTTAGACTTGTGGATTATTTATAAGTATGTATACTGATCTCCAGATATTTTTAGTTTTCTTAGAATCTTGTTGTTATTGGGTTGCCTGGGTGGCTCTGTCGGTTGAACTTCAGCTCTTGGTTTTAGCTCAGGCCATGGTGTTGGGGTCTCAGGGTGGTCTGCATCAGATTCCCCACTCAGTATGGAGTCTGCTTGTCCCTCTCCCTCTGCTCCAACCCCAGGTCATGCATGTGCTATCTCTCTCTCAAATTAAAAAAAAAAATACATAAAGAAGAATCTTGTTATTTATCATTTAATTCCAATGCCAGAGAAATTTTCTTTAAAATTTTCAATGTTTAAAAATTTATCAGTACTTGTTCTATGGCTTAACATACACTCTATCCTGGAGAAAATATCATTTGCACTTGAATGGTATTTTATAGTGGTTGGGCTTAGAGTTCTATTAATGTCAATTAGGACAAAGTAGTTGATTGTGTTGTTCAGTTCTTAAATGTCTTTGATGATTTTCTACCTGGTTGGACTATCAATTGCTTAGAGAGGGATGTTAAAATCAACTATGATTGAGGAATTGCCTGTTTCCCTCTTAATTCTGTCAATTTTTGCTTCATATATTTGGAAGCTCTGTTATTAGGGATACAGATATTTATGATTGTGATGCCTTCCAATATAGTGACACTTATATTGTTATAAAATGCCCCTTTTTGTGCCCTCTGGTACTTTTCATCTTGAAAAGTACCAGAGAGCACACAAAATCTATTCCACTTTCATATGCTTTCTGTCTACATGTCTTCTTTCTTTTTTTTTTTTAGATTTTATTTATTTTATTTATTTATTTGTCAGAGAGAGAGAGAGAGAGCACAAGCAGGCAGAGTGGCAGGCAGAGGCAGAGAGAGAAGCAGGCCAGATATGAGACTTGATCCCAGGACCCTGGGATCATGACCTGAGCTGAAGGCAGATGCTTAATGACTGAGCCACCCAGGTGCCCCCTGTAGTACACTCTTGCTAGTGATGAATTATTATAGTTTTGTTTGTTTGTTGTTTTTTTTTTCCCTTTTTTTTTTTTTAAGATTTTATTTATTTATTTGACAGACAGAAACCACAAGTAGGCAGAGAGGCAGGCAGAGAGAGAGAGGAGGAAGCAGGCTCCCTGCCTAGCAGAGAGCCCGATGCGGGGCTCGATCCCAGGACTCTGGGACCATGCCCTGAGCCGAAGGTAGAGGCCTTAACCCACTGAGCCACCCAGGCGCCCTGTTTGTTGTTTTTTAAGTAAGCTCTATGCCCACCTTGGGGCTTAAACTCACCACCTTGAAATCAAGACATGCAAATTTATCCACTGAACCAGGCAGGTGTCCTCTTTTGGTTCTTCTTTTTAATCTACAAGAGTTTTTCTTTTGCTTTCAATTCTTAAGGATGTTCTCACTGGTATAGAATTCCAGATTATCAGAGTATTTTATAGCACTTTAAAAATGGTCATCCATGGTGCAGCTGGCTGGACCAGTTGGTTAAGCACACAACAATTGATATGGGGGTTATAAGTTCAAGCTCAAAGTTGGGCGTAGAGATTACTTAAAAATAAAGTCTCTAAAAATGGTGATCCACTGGTTTCTGTCTTCCATTTTTTCTGGTGAAAGTTAGTAGGTTTTTTTTTTAATTCATTCTCCTGTATGTAATGAGTCATTTTTCTCTTGGTGCTTTCAAGACATGCTCTTTGTCTTGTTTTTAGCAGCCTGAATATGTTATGCCTAGAGATGATTTTCTTTGAATTTATGTAACTTGAGATCTGCGGAGTTTTTTTTTTTTTTTAAGATTTTATTTATTTATTTGACAGACAGAGATCACAAGTAGGCAGAGAGGCAGGCAGAGAGAGAAGGGGAAGCAGGCTCCCTGATGAGCAGAGAGCCCGATGCGGGCTCAATACCAGAACCCCAGGATCATGACCTGAGCCAAAGGCAGGGGCTTTAATCCACTGAGCCACCCAGGTGCCCCGATCTGCTGAGATCTTTGAGCCTGTAAATGTATGTCTATCTATAAATTGGGGAATTTTTAAAAATAAATAAAATCTTTTAAAAAAAATTTTTAAAAGGGGCGCCTGGGTGGCTCAGTCGGTTAAGCGGCTGCCTTCGGCTTGGGTCACGATCCCAGGGTCTTGGGATTGAGCCCCGCATCAGGCTCCCTGCTCAGCGGGGAGTCTGCTTCTCCCTCTCCCTCTGCCTGCTGCTCTGCCTACTTGTCCTCTCTGTCTGTCAAATAAATAAATAAAATCTTTAAAAAAATTTTTAAAAATAAATAAATAAATAAATAAATAAATAAATTTGGGAATTTTTTGATAATTTGATCATTGTGTCATCAAGTATTTTTTCTGTCTCCTTTTCTCTTTCTTATCTCCTATACTCAGTTTGATTTACATTAGGTCTTTTGCTGCTTTCTGGGATCTCTGACGTTTTGTTCATTTTCTAATAATTGTTCATTTCCGTTTTTCATATTGGATCATTTCTATGAATCATATTGGATCATTTCTATGAATCTATCATGAAGCTAAACTGACTCTTTTGTCATTTCTACTCTGTTGTAATCTTACCCTGTGAATTTTTAATTTCATATATATGAAATATATGAAATAAAAAATATATGTATATACACATATATATGAAATAAAAATTCACAGGTAGGATTACATATATATATATATCATGTTAAGAATGAAAACATTCCTTTTTTTTTAAGATTTTATTTATCTGACAGAGAGACAGTGAAAGAAGGAATACAAACAAGGGGAGTAGGAGAGGGAGAAGCAGGCCACCCACTGAGCAGAGAGCGCAATGTGGGGCTTGATCCAGGACCCTGGCATCATGACCCAAGCCAAAGGCCGACGCTCAATGACTGAGCCATCCAGGTGCCCCAAGAATAATAGCATTTTTAAAAAAAGATTTAATTTATTTATTTGACGGACAGAGATCACAAGTAGGCAGAGAGACAGGCAGAGAACTTGGGGGAAACAGGATCCCCGCCAAGCAGAAAGCCCAGTATAGGGCTGGATCCCAGGACCCTGGGATCATGACCTGAGCCGAAGGCAGAGGCTTTAAGCCACTGAGCCACCCAGGCGCCCCAAGAATGATAGCATTCTTAACATTCTTTCTCACACACACACACACACACACACACACATGCACACACACAATACATATACATATATGTTAGTTCTGGAATTTCATTTGGTTCTTTTCTATCATTTCAATATATCTGAGATTTCCTATCTGTTCACACATTATGAGCATTTTTCCTTTATATTATCAAATATAGTTTAGTATCAGCTTTAAAATCTTTGCTAATTGCAGCAGCTGTGTCATCTTGGTGCCCGGGTCTGTTGCTTGTCATTTCTCTTGAGAAGATGTGATACATAGTCTTGTTTCTTCATATGTCAAGTAGTTTTGAATTGTTTGTTGTGGAGAGTGGATTCTGTTCTTTTCCTTGAAGAGGATCTATCTTGTTGTTGTTCTCTGTTTCAGCATGCCATTCATTTGGATGGACTCAGACTCCAAATGCTGTCTCTGAGCTGCAGCCCAAACCTCAGTTCGGTTGTTTTTCCTTTGACTGGGCTGTTTGCAGACTGCGCTGAGAGTATGTGCTTCAGGGGTTCACTAGAAGCTGAGCAGTGCTCATCACAAATTTAGTGGCTCCCTCTCTCTCTCTCTTTTTTTTTTTTAAATTTTATTTATTTGTTAGAATAAGAGAGAGAGAGAGAGAGAGCACAGGCAGGCAGAGCAGCAGGCAGAGGCAGAGGGAGAAGCAGGTTCCCCATGGAGCAAGGAGCCCGATGCGGGACTCCATCCCAGGACACTGGGATCATGACCTGAGCCGAAGGCAGCTGCCCAACTGACTAAGCCACCCAGGCATCCCGGCTCCCTCTCTTTTGTTCCATCCTTTGTTGGATTCCCCTCTTATTGTCTGGCAGCTGTGGTCCCCCCCCAACTCTCTCTTCTCATTCAGGCACAAAGACTGAATTTTTCTATCAGTATTTTTGCATTCCAAGTAGCACTGGCTGGAGCCTACCCTCAGGTTAAAGACTAAAAGAGAATTCACCCCATGCTATTTCTCATAAGTGTTGACTCCCTGTCAGAATCGGTCTGCTTTTGTTCACTCTCCAGTGCCTTCAGGGAGTTGTTTTTCAGTGTATTTTGTTCAGAGTTTATGTCTTGCCCAGCACAGGAGCTTACTAGGACATATCATAAGTGGATAACTCCAGTAACATTTTATTAAGCTATCCACTTAACTTAAGACACAGGATCGAGCACCCACTGCCAAAGATTCTTGCATATCAAAGCTTTCTGAATACCACTTCATTTCTGATACTCATTATAACTGTACCCACATTTTTAAAAAAGATTTTTCTTATTTATTTATTTATTTAAGAGAGAGAGCACAGGCAGGTGAAGGGGTAGAGGGAGAGGGAGAAGCAGACTCCCCATTGAGCAGGGAGCCCAACACAAGGCTTGATCCCAGGACCCTGAGATCATGAAGGCAGACGCTTAACTGACTGAGTCACCCAGGTGCCCCTCACATTGGTTATTTTAATTTTTACTTTTTAAAAATATGCTTTTCGTTTCATTTTATTTTACTTATTTATTTAATTTATTTATTTGACAGAGAGAGATCACAAGCAGGCAGAGAAAGAGGGAAGCAGGCTCCCTGCCGAGCAGAGAGCCCGATGCGGGGCAGGGTTCGATCCTATGACCCCGGAATCCTGACCTGAGCCGAAGGCAGAGGCTTTAAGCCACTGAGCCTCCCAAGTGCCCCTATTTTATTTTATTTAAAGATTTATTTATTTATTTGAGAGAGAGAGAATGGGAGGAAGGGGCAG
The DNA here is from genome assembly GCF_002288905.1 of Enhydra lutris kenyoni. Lineage (NCBI taxonomy): Eukaryota > Metazoa > Chordata > Mammalia > Carnivora > Mustelidae > Enhydra > Enhydra lutris. The sequence goes on from NW_019154104.1 coordinate 2,137,502, forward strand.
AGGCAGAGGGAAAGGTTCTTTAAGCAGACTCCATGTTGAGCGTGGAGACTGACATGGGGCTGGATCTCATGACCCTGAGATCATGACTTGAGTGGAAACCAAGAATCAAGAGTCAGATGCTTAACCAACTGTGCCACCCAGGCACCCCAATAAGGTTTTTGTTTTAGAGGAGATTTAGATTTATAGACAACCTGTGAAGACAGAACAAAGAGTTCCCATATATCCCACACCCAGTTTCCCCCAGTATTAACATCTTATCTTTGTATGTTACAATTGTTATAATTAATGAACTAATATCATTACATTATTATTAACTAAAGTCCATACTTTATTTCAATTACCTTAACTTTTACCTAATATCCTTGTTGTTTTCCACATCTCATCAGGGATACCACTTGACATTAAGTTGACCTGTCTTCTCAGGCTCCTCTTGGCTGGGACTTTTCCTTGTTTTTGATGACCTTAACAGTTTTAAAGAGAACTACTTATGTATTTTGTAGAATGTTACTCATTTGGGATTTGTCTGATGTTTATCTCATTAGACTGGGGTTATGTGTTTTGGTAAGGAGGGCCACAGAGGTGAGGTGCCATTTTCATCAAATTTTATCAGTGGGTATTGTGATGGACTGAATTATGTCCTCCCTCAGCCCCACAGATTCGTATGTTAAGCCCTAAGCCTCAATTTGACTGTGTTTGGAGATAGGGTCTTTAGAAGGTAACGAAGATTAAGTGAAGCATTAATGGTGAGGGTCCTAATCTAATAGGATTAGTGTCCTTATAAGAAGAAACACCAGAGATCGCTCTCTCTCTCTCTCTCTCCATCACATGAGAACACAGTGAGAAAGGGACCAACTACAAACCAGGAAAAGAGCTCTCAACAGAAACAGAATTGTCCTGTGCCTTGGTCTTGGATTCAGCAGCCTCCAGAACTATGAGAAATAAAGTTCTTAAAGCCATCCAGTCTACGACATTTTGGTATGGCAGTCTTAGCTTATTTAGACAGCCATGTAGTGTCAACATGACTGATAGCCTTGATAACCTGACTGAGGTAGTTTTGTCGGGTTTCTACACTGTGAAGTCACTCTTTCCCCCCAGCCTTTCTTCATACTATATTCTTTGTTGTCGTTGTTTTAAAGATTTTATTTTTAAGTAGTCTCTACACCCAGCATGGGGCTTGAACTCGCAATACTGAGATCAAGAGTCACATGCTCCACCAACTGAGTCAGCCAGGCACCCCCATACTATACTCTTTGGAAGGAAGTCCACATATTGACTTGTCTTTGACCTCTCCTACTCTAGGATCCTATATCTCCATTAGAATTAGGGAATCCATCTCAACTGTAACTTCTTCCTTCACCAGATCTGTCTATAGGAAATAGCTACCACATAGGTTACAGGCATACTGGTGCCCATCCACTAATATATTTCTCAATGCCTTAGTGGATGGAGTGTCCTCTGTGATTTCTTAGGTGAAATGGTGAGGGAGTGTCCATTTATACATGATAGATCTACTCCAACGTTTCTATCTCCTTAAGACCTTGGGTTCCTTCTAGGTTATATCAGAAAGTTCTTGCATCTCAACTTCATTGAATGTAGGCCACTATTTAAAGTTTCAGTCAACCAACCATTAGAGCCATTTCCAGCTGCGTAAGCTCGCGCGTTAAATCAAGAATTCTGGTAAAATTGCTCATCAGTTGAATTGAATTGGTTAATAATTCAACCAAATCTGGTGTTAGATTCTGTCTTCCTTGTTTATTGCCTTCCTGGGGAAAAAAAAAAATGAATCCATTCTTTTACATATTCTCCAAGTCTGCAAGTATAAATGAGGAAAATAATGTAATAATAAGTACAAGTCATTTCATCCCAGTCAGACTTGGAACATGTTGAGCTCTCACCCTACTTACGGATCTAGAGCAGTGGTCCTCTAATGGGGATGATTTTTTTTTTCCTCCCAGGGTACATTTAGAAATGTCTGAAAAAATTTTTGGTTGTCCCAACTTGGGCTTGGGGAGGCGTCACTGGAACTAGTGGGTAAGAGGTCAGAGATGATGCTAAGTATCTCACAATGCACAGGACATCTGCTCACAACAGTTATCCATAGCCCAACATGTTGAGAAACCCTGATCTGTGGGTAACAAATAGTGGTTGGAGTAGAACTTGAGGAAAACAGACATCTCTTAGATAATGTTGTTACAGGGATTTTAAGCAAGGTATAGAAGGTTTTCTCCACTGATTCTGGAGGTTCAAAGAGGTTTGGGCAGTCTAGAATCTTAACTTTGAGTTAACCCAGATGTCACCGTTCCAGTTTCAGTGTCATACCCTTCCCCATCAATGCCCTATCTTCCACCAGAGAGTTCTGGCAAGGCTATAAAACCAACTTATGTTGTAACTCTGAAGTCACAATTAAATTTTATCTTCAATTGTCAGCAAGATTAGTTTGCAGGTATAAAAAATAAGGAATTCTTTAGGGCTGCCATAGAAACTTTCATTCTCTGTCTTTGAACTGAATGTTTAGTGACTTGAACTCTCCATTTCTTATATAAGTTCTTTGGTGGGTGCAAATGAAGTCACTCCCAACATAGAGTTGTTAGCATCACCATTACCATCAGATAGTCATATGTGGCTCCAAAGCATTTGCTTTAGTGGACACTGCAACACAAATGACTAACGGTGATAAGCTGAGCACTTATGATGCTGCTACATCCCATTTCCCATTGACAACTTGCTCTACATTGCATTTGAGTTTAAGGGTATAAACAAATCAAATCCTGTATCTCAAAGTCTATTTTCTAGAATCACTCTCGGGACCATTTTCTGTATTGGTCAGTCTTCAGTAAAGAAAAAAACTATAGCGGTTATCTTTTTTTTTTTTTTTTTAAGATTTTATTTATTTGACAGAGAGAGAGAGAGAGAGAGAGAGATCACAAGCAGGCAGAGGCAGGCAGAGAGAGGGGGAAGAAGACTCCCCGCCGATCAGAGAGTCTGACGCGGAACTCGATCCCAGGACTCTGAGATCATGACCTGAGCCGAAGGCAGAGGCCTTAACCCACTGAGCCACCTAGGCACCCAGCAGTTATCTTAACTAAGAAAATTTATATAAAGAGTTACTGGAGGGCTCCTGGGTGACTTAGTCGGTTAAGTGTCTGACCCTTGATTTTGGCTCAGGTCGTGATCTCTGGGTTGTGAGACTGAGCCCCACATCTGGCTCTGCGATGGGTGTAGAGCCTGCTAGGGATACTCTCACCCACCCCCATGCCCTCTCCCCTGACCATACCACCTTTTGTGCTCTCTCTCTTTCAATAAATAAGTGGGACAAAGCCCAGACTTTAAAAAAAAAAATTATTGGAGATATCACAGGCATTGAAGAATTGAAAAGAGAAAGTAGAACAAAGAAGTAGTAATTGCAAGAAGTAGATGGGGAAATAAAGGGTCAGGGTTGGGATTGGTTGGAGCCTCAGTAGCTCCTCTGTGGGCCTCTACAGTGTTGGGACTTAGACCTCTGGGGATGGTTGCTGCCTAGCTGGTACTGGTGTCTCTGAGGAGCGTGATGAGGCTAGTTCTGGGAATATGGAAAGGAGTTCAAAGCTGGAACCAACTGCTGCTGCTGCTGGCACGAAGAACTGTTGCCTGGGTGACTCGGATAGAAACAGGAAGCGAATAGGAAGGTGCAGTCCCTTCTCCCTTCCTCCTGCCTCTGATCTCCCATTATTGGCAGAACCTGACAGAGAGCCAGGCTGGCAACGGGAAAATGGGAAGTGCAGAGACCCAGCCTCAGCCCCACAAAACAGGGCAGAGGTGGGTGACTTTACGGGGGAGGAACGGTTTCTTCACAACCGGCCCAGTTAGCCAAGCAGTGCTCATTGACACACAGAAGGATGAGGGAGAAGCAGGAGTCTAGGACATTTCACAGATTTCTAGCATTAGTAACTGAATGACTAGTGGAGAAAGAGGTAGAATAAATGTGGAGTGGGCAGTTGGAAAGGAGCTAGTTGGTAGCATGTGAAAAGATCTGCTGGGGTTGATAAATTTAGATTGAGAATCCTGGAGTCTAATATAGCATAATTCAAAGTAGTCTTTGGAGTCGCTGGTCTGCAATTTAAAAGAATTGCAGTAAAACAAACATAAAATATATCATTTTAATCATTTTTATAATTGCAATTTTATATATATATCTCTCTACCATTTTACCATATTTATCATATTTACCATAAAAATTACCATTGTAGGGTGCCTGGGTGGCTCCGTGGGTTAAGGCCTCTGCCTTCAGCTCAGGTCATGATCCCAGGGTCCTGGGATCAAGTCCCGCGTCGGGCTCTCTGCTCAGCAGGGAGCCTGCTCCCCGCCCCTTCTCTGCCTGCCTCTCTGCCTACTTGGATCTCTGTCTGTCAAATAAATAAAATCTTTAAAAAAAAATTACCATTGTAAGCATGTTTAAATGTATAGTTCTGTGGCGTTAAGTGTATTTGCATTGTTTTGCAACTATCACCACCATTGATCTCCAGATTTTTTCCATCATCCCAAACTGAAACTCTCTGGCCAATGAACAATAACTTCCAGGAGTGCCTGGATGGCTCAGTCAGTTAAGCATCTGCCTTCGGCTCAGGTCATGATCCCTGGGATCAAGTCCCGCATCAGGATCCCTGTTCTGTAGGAAGCCTGCTTCTCCCTCTGCCTGCAGCTCCCCCTGCCTGTGCTCTCTCTGATTATCAGATTCTTTATCAGAATCTGATTAAAAAAAAAAAAAAACCAGTAAGTTCCCATTCCCCTATCCCCCCAAACCCCTGGTCATCACTATTCCACTCCAGACTCTGTGAGTTTGACTCTTCTAGCAACCTCAGGTAAGTGGAATCATGCATTACTTGTCCTTTTGTGTCTGGCTTATGTCAGTTAGCATAAATACCTACAAGTTGCAGGATACCTGGGTGGCTCAGTCGGTTAAGTGGCTGCCTTCAGCTCTGGTCATGATCCCAGCATCCTGGGATCGAGTCCCACATCGGGCTCCTGGCTCAGCAGGGAGCCTGCTTCTCCCTCTGCCTCTACCTGCTACTCTGTCTGCCTGTGCTCTCTCTCTCTCTCTCTCTGACAAATAAATAAATAAAATCTTAAAAAAAAAAATACCTGCAAGTTTCACTCCTGTTGTACCCTGTATTATAATCTCATTCTTTTTTAAAGCTGAATAACATTTCATTTTGAGCAATTTGGGCTTTTTTTTTTAAGATTTTATTTATTTATTTATTTATTAGAGAGATCACAAGTAGGCAGAGAGGCAGGCAGAGAGAAAGAGGAGGAAGCAGGGGGAGCAGGCTCCCTACTGAGCAGAGAACCCAACGCAGGCTTGATTCCAGGACCCTGAGATCATGACCTGGGCCAAAGGCAGAGGCTTTAACCCACTGAGTCACTCTGATGCCCCTCATGGAGCCTAATTTTTAAAAATATAAATAAATAAATAAACATAAAAATGCATGTAAAAACCCAGATTGCTGGAGCGCCTAGGTGGCTCAGTGGATTAAGTCTCTGCCTTCGGCTCAGGTCATGATCTCAGGGTCCTGGGATCAAGTCCTGCATCAGGCTCTCTGCTCTGTGGGAAGCCTGCTTCCTCCTCTCTCTCTGCCTGCCTCTCTGCCTACCTGTGATCTCTCTCTGTCAAATAGATAAATAAGATCTTAAAAAAAAAAAAAAAAAAAAGTAGGCTCCTTGCCCAGCGTGAAGCATAATGCAGGGCTTGAAATCAAGACCCTGGGTGGGATCAAGACCTGAGCTGAGATCAAGAGTCAGAACAGTATGCTCAGTATGATTTACATTTTGGAGCAAGGTCTTCTCTCCTCAGGGCCCAGCACTCTGAGAGCACGGAGAGTAAGTAGAGACACAGCTTTGGACTGGAGATTCATGAATCATTAACCTGTAAAAGAAAAAAAAAATCCAAACTGGAACCAGGATGCACTTCTGTGTTCATCTTAGTGATGTAATTGCAGCCACCTTCTAGGAAGAATTAGAACTTCTCGTAAAATGCCTACACAAAATTCTGATAAAGCTGAAGGGATTAAAACTTCCGAAGAAGCCAGTTATCCACCCCCGCACCTTTCAGTTCAGATTGTAGTGGATTTCACCACACTTTCTTTTCCTTTTTGTATCTAATTTAAAATGATTTTCTTTCTCTCTTTTTAAAAAGATTTTATTTTTAAGTAATCTTTTCACGCAACACGGGGCTCAAACTTGTAACCCTGAGATTAAGAGTTGCACACTCCACTGACTTAGCCAAGCCAGGTGCCCCTAAAATTATTTTCCAATCAATCTCTTTTCCTCCCAAATATCTCTACCAAAAGTAAATCTTTGAATTGGACTTCTTAAGAGGTTTAAAAAAAAAAAGGAAAATTATGACAGTTATGAAAATTATGACAGTTGCAGATACAAAATAAGTACATGTCAAAGATTTAAAGATTTTCTTTTATTTATTTATTTGACAGACAGAGATCACAAGTAGGCAGAGAGGCAGTCAGAGAGAGAGGAAGGGAAGCAGGCTTCCTGCTGAGCAGAGTGCCCAATTCAGGGCTCGATCCCAGGACCCTAAGATCACGACCTGAGCCAAAGGCAGAGGTTTTAACCCACTGAGCCACCCAGGTGCCCCTCAAAATTTTAATTTAACTCATTAATTAATGAGGGAATTGGAAAAGATGTTACAGTCAGTTTAAAGGGAAACTCAAACACCAAACAAATATCTAAGCCCATCAAAAATGTTGACATATGGAGCACCTGGGTAGCAAGTCTGTTAAGTGTCAGACTGCCGGTTTCAGCTCAGGTTATGATCTCAGTGTCATGAGATCGATCTCTGAGTGGGGCTCTGTACTCAGCTTGGAGTCTGCCTTAGACTCTCTCTCCCTCTCCCTCGGCCCTTCCTCACCCTCTTTAAAATCAATCAATCAATCAATCAATCTTTAAAAAATGTTGAAATAAATTTTCTCAAAAGACACAAAGCTGGCTTATTGAGGGCTTGTAGGGGCAGGGTTGTCAATAGAAGCTTCCCCTAAGAGCATTTATTTGCACATCTAATTTGCATTACTATTAGTTTTCTACAAATTAACCTGTATCTCTCCAGCGTAGTAAAAGTGCTCAAAGACTATAAAAACACACCAACCCTATAGAATCTGATAAGTGGGAAGGGTATGCTTAGAACAATGCACTTTTCCATTTCCCGATAATCTTTTGGTTCATTTAGAAGTGTCCTACTATAGGCCTTCTCCCTTGTTGCAAGATAGTAAAGAAATTTTGATGTAGGCTCATAACAAAATTATCTGAAATGTTTTCTTTCTTTAAAATTTTTTTTCAAAAATCTATTTATTTTATTTTATTTTTTTATTTGATAGACAGGGATCACAAGTAGGCAGAGAGGCAGGCAGAGAGAGAGAGAGGGAAGCAGGCTCCTCGCTGAGCAGAGAGCCCAACGTGGGACTCGATCCCAGGACCCTGGGATCATGACCTGAGCCGAAGGCAGAGGCTTTAACCCACTGAGCCACCCAGGCGCCCCACCTGAAAATTTTTCTTAAACTCTTGGCTTTTTTTTTTAAAGATCTTTGTTTATTTATTTGACAGAGAGAGACACAGCAAGAGAGGGAACACAAGCAGGGGAGTGGGAGAAGGAGAAGCAGGCTTCCTGTGGAGCAAGGAGCCTGATGCCGGGCTGGCTCTCAGGACCCTGGGATCATGACCTGAGCTGAAGGCAGCTGAGCCATCCAGGTGCTCCCAAACACTTGGCCTTTAACATTGGTTGCTGATGTGGGGAAAGTAAGGTGGAAGTCTTGAAAGTAAATAATTTTCACTGATTTCTTGTGTTTTTCATATGGCTCCCCTATTCTTGACTAGACAAGGTACCTTCTACTTTATTCTTTCCAGGGAATCAATCCTAAACCTTCTGCAGAGGCCAGAGGAGCAGTCCCTTGGCAGCTTAGGGAGGAAATCTGGTGGTTTAACTGCTTTTGAAATTGTCTTTTAACCAATTCTTCTTCTCTTAGTCCCAACTTGAGCTGCTTCTTGAGGACCTGGTGCTGCCAAGTCTTGAGCCTTTTCGTGGTCCTCGAGGGCAAACTGGGCTTGCTCCTGGCCTGACTTTTGATAGATGAGGAGTCTGCTAAGTCAGTTCCCACTCTCCTTCTGTCTTCCAACTTCTAAAATGTTAGTGATTTATCTCCTGTTCTCTAAGAAACTGACTGTCCAAACAGACACTAGCCAAACTACAAATGACAATAGAATGCTGACCCGTAACTTCTACCGCAACCAGCCTGGGAAGCCAAAACACAGCCTCTGAGGCAAACAGCCCAGAATGGTTAGAACTTGTTGATGAGTCAGCTTTCTTACGTTTCACTCCCACTTCCAACACAGGACCAAACTGAGACAGCCAAACCAATCACGTAAGAAGCCTGGCTTCTAGTTAGCCCATCTCCAGCTTCCCCACAAGGATGACAGCCAGTCAGAGCATTATCTGAAGCCGTCCTCATTTTCACTGTAAAACTTTCCCACTCGTCTTTCTGCCTTTGTGTCTTTGCCAAACCTGAGGGATGGTGGCTGACTCCTGGCTGTGCTGGCTCTCATTTTGGTGGTCTTTTTCTATATCTTTTTTTGCCTTGAGATTTTGTGTTTGTTTGTTTGTTTTTCCCATTTTAAAGAGAGATTGCAGTAGGAAGTGGAGTTACGTGTGGTTCAATCCATCATCTTTCACTGGAGTTCTCTTCTCGTGCTTCTTGCTCTGTGACTTAGATGATGACAATCTACCCTTTAGCCTCCAGCTCCAGAAGGCTGGCAAATAACCTTTGCTTTTCCTCTTGCAAACATGGATACAAAAACACGTATTCACATTTCTCCAAAGAATTTACTGGAGCAAAAACATTGGAGAATGATAGACTTTACTGAACCTTGCCTATGAGAGACAGAAGATGATAACCTCATGTATACATGCCACACCAAAGAACTTCAACTCAACTCCCCAAACACTTTAAACATTTCTTACTCCCCAAAAAGTCTCTCCTCTGAGATATCTTTCCCTTTCTCCCAGGTAGTTTGGAGCTGACTCCTCGCTTTATCTCTGACTGGTCTCCTGAATATTCTTATTCTTTATGCTTTTACCTTGCAAAGAAATTCAACTTAACACCCAAAGTGTGCTTACTACTCACTACAAAACAAAAGGAGTGCTGACTCACCAGCCTTTCAACCTCTGTTGTTGGGTGAACTTGTCCCAGGGTGGGGAGGGTCTCACTCTCATTCTAAGGGGCCTTCATGACTTTCTTTTTTTCCAAGAGGACGTTTTGTTCCCCTTTTCAGGAGAGAGAGAAAAGTTCTGTATTTCTCTAAATGACAAAAAAAGGATATCTTTTCTCATTTGCTAACAAATAATCTTTTTCTCTTTCTAGCTAGCTTATACACTTCTTGAGTGGATAGCAATCTAGTGTTTACAATCTGTAGGGTAACTAATAATGTTACAAAAGTTTATAGAAAGGATCAGTGGGTGGAATGGATGGATAGAATTTTGAGGGAAGGAAATAGGACTTTCAGGAAAGGCCTCTTTAGTGGTTCCTCTAAGCTTTGACCTTTATCTTCAAGACACTAAACAAAGCCAGTAAAGTAGTGTTTTCACTTTTCATTTGCTTGTTTGTTCATTCATTTTTAATATTTTTAAAATTATTTTTTAAAGACTTTCTTATTTTAGAATGAGAGAGAGTGCACACATTGTGGGGGAAGAGGAGGGGAGAGGCAGAGAGAGAATCTTAAGCAGATGCCCCGCTGAACACAGAACCCAAGGCGGGGCTCAGTCTCATGACCCTGAGACGGTAACTCAAACTGAAATCAAGAGTCAGACACTTAACTGACTGAGCCACCCAGGTGCCCCTTTAATATTTTAGGTTTAAGTAATCTCTGCATCCAATATGGGGCTCGAACCCACAACTCCAAGATCAAGAGCTGAATGCTCCACTGACTGAGCCAGCCAGGCACCCCATGTAGTCAACAGTTTTTAGTTGACTTGTGTAGTGTGCATTCTCATTAATACCTTTCATTTCATGTATCAGTTGGGGACTGGATTTCACTGTGGATAACAAAGACTACGGTGGCTTAAAAATTAGTTTATTTTCTAATATAAAGAAGTCCAGAGGTTGGTAGTTGAGGGTTGATATGGTAACCACAGAAGGAAGGCATCAAGGATCTAGGCTTCTGTCTCTCCACTCTATCTTCCTAGGTACCTGGCTTCCATCTTCACAAAGTGCCGCTGTGGTGTAGAGCTGTGGGGAGCTCCAGTCATCATTATTTATTGCTAGTCTTAGTAAGAAATAATGGGAGGGTAACAACAAACAGGCAAAAAAGGGTTGTGGCAGTTGTCTGCCCCCTTTTAAAGAAACACTGAGAGTCCAGTGCAAAAGCTTTACATTATACCTCTTTGGCTAGAACTTAATCAGATGACCATACCTATTACCAATGGAGGGAAAACAACAACAACAACAACAAAACAACCCACAAACAAACAAACAACTTTTGAATGAATCCAATCTAAATGTATTTTTTTTTTTAAAGATTTTATTCATTTATTTGACAGACAGAGATCACAAGTAGGCAGAGAGGCAGGCAGAGAGAGAGAGAGGAGGAAGCAGGCTCCCTGGTGAGCAGAGAGCCCGATGCGGGGCTCGATCCCAGGACCCTGGGATCACGACCCGAGCCGAAAGCAGAGGCTTTAACCCACTGAGCCACCCAGGCGCCCCTAAATGTATTTTTTTTAATGTTTATTGGTACAGCAGAACTTTTTTTTTTTAGATTTTTATTTATTTATTTGACGAGAGAGAGAGATCACAAGTAGGCAAAGAGCCAGGCAGAGAGAGAGGAGGAAGCCGACTCCCCGCTGAGCAGAGAGCCCAACGCGGGACTCGATCCCAGGACCCTGGGATCATGACCTGAGCTGAAGGCAGAGTCTTTAACCCACTGAGCCACCCAGGCGCCCCTAAATGTATTTTTTAAGTGCAATTTTGAATGTATTTGAAAAATGTCCCTAAGCAGAGGGGAGAATGATGATAGTGGGTAGGCCACTAACACTTCCTGCCATAATTCTTGAATTTTCTGTATATGACATCCCAGAGTTTGACATTAAGTTGTCTTCAAAATCAATGAATAAATGAATAAAGCATTTTTAGACAAAGCAAGCAGTTCATGGCACAATATTTTAAAATGAATGGACTTCCATTGCAGAGCAGTTTTAGGTTTATAGAAAATTTGAACAGAAAGTAAAGAGAGCTCCCGTGTGCTACTTTCCCCATCCCAACACACACATACACATACAGTTTTTCCTACTATTAAATCTTGCACTGGTGTGGTACATTTGTTAAAATTGATGAACCAATATTGATACATTATTACCAACTAAAGGGCATAGTTTATTTTAGGGTTTTCTCTTTGTGTTGCACAATTCTATGGGTTTTGTACCATGCATAATATCATGCCTCCATTATAGTGTCACGGAGAATAGGTTCACTGCCCTAAAAAATCCTCTGTACTCCACCTGTGCACCCCTCCTTTCCTCCCCAGGAGCTCCTAGCAAGCACTGAGCTTTCTTTTCCTTCCTTCCTTCCTTCCTTCCTTCCTCTCTATCAAGAGAAAGAGCGTGTATGCAAAGGGTGGGTGTAGGGGCATAGGGAGAGGGAGAGAGAAAATCTCAAACAGGCCCCACACTCAGTGCTCAGTGTAGAGCTTGATTCAGCGCTCGATCCCAGGACCTGGTCATGAGCTGAGCCAAAATGAAGAGTCAGACACTTAACCGACTGAGCCACTGATTCTTTTACCGTTGCCTTTTCCAGAACATCATGTAGTTGGAAACATAAGGTATGTACTCTTCTCAGAATGGCTTCTTTCACTTAGCAATATGCATTTAAGATTCTCTATGTCCTTTAATGGTTCAATAGTTCATTTCTTTCTATTGCTGAAATATAGTCCATTGTATGGATGTGCCACGGTTTGATTATACATTCATGTATTAAAGAACATCTTGGTTGCTTTCAATTTATGACTAAAGCTTCTATAAACATTTGTGTGTAGGCTTTTTTTTTAAATAGATTTTTTAAAAAAGATTTTATTTATTTGTTTGACAGAGAGAGAGAGAGAGAGAGATCACAAGTAGGCAGAGAGGCAGGCAGAGAGAGAAGGCAAAGCAGGCTCCCTGCTGAGCAGAGAGCCCGATGTGGGGCTCCATCCCAGGACCTTGAGATCATGACCTGGGCCGAAGGCAGAGGCTTAACCCACTGAGCCAGCCAGGCGCCTCTTAAATAGATTTTTGTTTATTTATTTGTTAGAGAGAGTGCACAAACAGGGAGAGTTGTAGGCAGAGAGAGAAACAGGTTCCCCAATGAGCAAGGAGCCCAATGTGGGACTCGATCCCAGGACCCTGAGATAATGATCTGAGCCCAGGACAGCGCCTTAACTGACTGAGTCACCCAGGCATCCCTGAACATCTTTTCATATGCTTATTTGGATAGCCTATATCTTCTTCTTCTTCTTCTTCTTCTTCTTTTTTTTTTTTTTAATTTTTTTGTTTGTTTGTTTGACAGAGAGATCACAAGTAGGCAGACAGGCAGGCAGAGAGGGAGGGTGAAACAGGCTCCCTGCTGAGCAGAGAGCCTGATGTGGGGCTCGATCCCAGGACCTTGAGATCATGAACTGAGCAGAAGGCAGAGGCTTAACCCACTGAGCCACCTAGGCACCCCTAGCCCATATCTTCTTCAGTGAGATGTCTATTCAGGTCTTTTGCTCACTTTTTAACTGGGTGTTGAGTTTCAAAAGTTCATTGTATATTCTGCATAGGAATCCTTTTTTTTTTTTTTTTTGGCAGAAGTTTTTCATCATGTTTTCTAGTTTCTCAAATTTCTGCTTATTTTGTTATAATTCCCTTTTTCAGTCCTAATATTATTTATTTGTTGCTACTTCTCTTTTATCTGTATCAATCTCATAGAAACTTGTTTTCTTTATTGGTCTTTCCAAAGACTTAAGTTTAGTTTTTTGGCCATCTGTATTATATCTTTTTCTCTTTTCTTAATCTTTATCTTCTTCCTTTTACTGTTTTGGATTTATATTTTTGTTTGTTTCTCATAATGTATTAGGATGATCACATATATTTATTTATTTAAAGATTATTTTTAAATTTATTTATTTGTTAGAGAGAGAGAGAGTGAGCACAGGCAGACAGAGTGGTAGGCAGAGGCAGAGGGAGAAGCAGGCTCCCTGCCGAGCAAGGAGCCAGATGTGGGACTCCATCCCAGGACGCTGGGATCATGACCTGAGCTGAAGGCAGCTGCTTAACCAACTGAGCCACCCAGGTGTCCCGATCACATATATTTAGTTTTTAGTCTTATTTTCTACTGTAAATGCATATAAGGTTATTATTTTACCTGTATCCTATAAACTTCATATGTAGTATTATTATTACCTCTCAAATCAAATATTACAACTTTGCATTGGGATTTCTTCTTTGATCTTTCTATTATTAAGATGTTTTTTAGGGGCACTTGGGTGGCTCAGTCATTAAGCATCTGCCTTTGGCTCAGGTCATGATCCCAGGGTCTTGAGATGGAGCCCCACATCAGACTCTCTCCTCGGTGCGAAGCCTGCGTCCCCTTTCCCCATTCCCCCTGCTCACGTTCCCTCTCTGGCTGTCTCTCTCAAATAAATAAAATCTTGAAAAAAAAAAAAGATGTTTTTAAATCTCCAGGAGCACCTGAGTGGCTCAGTCGGTTGAGGGTCTGACTTCGGCTCAGGTCATGATCTCAGGGTCCTGGGATCGATCGAGCCCTGTGTGGGGCTCCCCACTCAGTGGGGAGTTTGCTTGTTCCTCTGTCTCTGCTCCTTCCCCCTACTTGGGTTTTCTCTGTATCTCTCTCAAATAAATATATAAAATCTTTTTTTTAATTTTTTAAAAAGAGTTTATTTATTTATTTATTTGACAGACAGAGATCACAAGTAGGCAGAGAGGCAGGCAGAGAGAGAGAGAGAGAGTGAGAGGGAAGCAGACTCCCCACTGAGCAGAGAGCCTGCTGTGGGGCTCCATCTCAGGACCCTGAGATCAAGACCTGAGCTACAGGCAGAGGTTTTAACCCACTGAGCCACCCAGGCACCCCAAATAAAATCTTTTTTAAAAAGATGTTTTTTAAATCTCTAAATATAGTTTTAAAAATAATCATTTTTTTATTGACTTCTAACTTAATTGTAATACGACCAGAGAATGAGATCTGTGCGATAGCAATTTTTTGCAATTTGTAGGAAGTTGCTCAATGGCCTAAATCAAAATTAATTTTCTTAAATTTTCCTTGTTTTAAAAAGTATTTGTGTTCTTAAAATGCTAGGTGCAGAGTTCTATACCTTAGTTGCTTAGGAAATGTTAATTAATGGGGTGCCTGGGTGGCTCAGTTGGTTAAGCATGACTCTTGATTTCAACTGAGGTCACGATCTCAAGGTTGTGAGATTGAGCCCTGGATTGGGCTCTGTGTTGAGCGTGGAGCCTGCTTAAGATTCTCTTTCTCTCTCTCTCTCTCCCTCAGCCTTTCCCCCTTCGTGCACATGCTTGCTCTCTTTAAAAAAAAAAAAAAAAATTAATGGTGTTGGAGATATTCCTGCAATGGCTAGTAATTCTTGGATATCATTACCTATGTAGGTGTTATTGACTGTTTTGTGTCTTCTCAAAATTCATAAGCTGAAAACTAACCCCCAGTATAATGGTATCAAGAGGCAGGGGCTTTGGGAGGTGATTAGGTCATGAGAGTAAATCCTCATGAATGAGATTAATGCCTTTTATAAGGCATTAATGAAAGAGCTCCTTATCCATTGGCCAAGTGAGGACACAATGAAAAGACAGTGGTCTATAAAGTAGATGGCAGACACTTACCAGACAATAAATCTGCCAGCACTTTGATCCTGGACTTCCCAGCCTCCAAAATTATGAGAAATCAATTTTTGTAGTTTATAAGCCACCTACTCAATGGTATTTTGTCATAATAGCCTAAATAGACTAAGACAAAGAGTGAGGTACTATAAAGCTCACTGGGAATTCTTTATACCCAGATGGGGCTTGTTGGATTGGACCTTTAATTTAGGGTGATTGCTTATGGACCCAGACAGTTTATCATGATATGAGGGAGGAAATATTTTTCCTCTACCCGTCTATATTTTTTCTGGCTGGTCTATTAGTTAAATTGACATAAGACTGATGGAAGAGGAGAAAACAAATTTAATTATGTACACATGAAAGCCCTATAAGAATGAGACCCAAGGACAAGCCAGGCCATTGAGGCTTATATGCCGTCCTAAGCTAAAGATTAAGATAGCGGCCTGGGCCTTCAAATGGGAGGAGGGTAATTCAGGACAACAAGAAGAACAGATATTTGGGAATTAGATCTTTGCCCTGCCATACATTAAAAGTTATTTAAAGTTATCTCTGGTAATAGCTCTTTCTCTGGGTCAGACCCCCATTCTGAATTCTTTTAGGTAGTTAAGGGAGAGGTAAAAATTTTCTTGAATCTGCTGGGTCTTAATTGCCTTTAGCTCGGAATAATCCACATGCCAAAGTGGCACATGTTGGTGTCATGTATTCTGTTCTTTCTCGATGGGATACCTCAAATGTCAATATTCTGTTGTTCTAATCAAATTTGTCTTATAAAATTATACTGAGATTTGTCTGCTGTTATCTCCATTATTATTCTTTTGTTTTTTTGGGTTTTATAAACTTTTCACTCCTTTACTTTCATTAAAAAAAAAAAAAGTTTTGGGGTGCCTGGGTGGCTCAATCGGTTAAGTGGCTGCCTTCGGCTCAGGTCACGATCCCAGGTTCTGGGATCAAGCCCACATCAGGCTTCCTGCAGATCAGAGAGCCTGCTTCTCCCTCTCCCAGTGCTCTGTCTACTTGTGCACTCTCTATCAAATAAATAAACAAAATCTTAAAAAAAAAAAAGTCTTATTGAAATATACATACATTCAGGAAAGTGTGAAATATACATACATTCAGGCTCCCAGGACTCCACAAATATGCAACCTGGTTTCCGCATGTAAACCAGCGCTCAGATGAAGAAATAGACCATTATCAGCACTTCATGAGCCTCCCCGTGTTTTCTTCCAGAGTCATTACTCCACATTGACTAACAGCGTAGTATTTGGGTAGTTTCCAGGTTAGGGCTATTGCCAATTGTAGGTATGCGCTTTTTTTGTGTTGGTCCTGTCAGTGAACATATGTGCATATTTCTGTTGGGCATATACCTCAGACTGAAACTGTTGGGACATAGGCTATACCTGTATTCAGCTTTATTGATAGTGCCAAGCAGTTTAACAAGGTGACTATACCAGTTTATATTCCCTCAGCAGCCTGTGAGAGTTCTGGGTGCTCCACATTCTTATCAATACTTGGGTGTTTTCTGTCCCTTTCATTTTAGCCTTTCTGGTTGGTATGTAAAAGCATCTCATTGTGGTTTTATTTTATTATTATTATTATTATTTTAAGATATTTATTTATTTATTTGACAGAGAGAGAGATCACAAGTAGGCAGAGAGGCAGGCGGGGTGGGGTAGGGGGGGAAGCAGGCTCCCCACTGAGCAGAGAACCCAATGCGGGGCTTGATCCCAGGACCCTGAGATCATGACCTGAGCCAAAGGCAGAGGCTTAACCCACTGAGCCACCCAGGTGCCCCTATTCTATTATTTTTTAAAGATTTTATTTATTCATTTTACAGACAGAGAGAGAGCGAGAGAGGGAACACAAGCAGGGTTAGTGGGAGAGGGAGAAGCAGGCTCCCAGGACTCAGACCATGACCTGAGCCAAAGGCAGACACCACACCAACGAGCCACCCAGGCACCCTCATTGTGGTTTTAATTTGCATTTCCTTTTTCCTTTTTTTTTTTTTTAAGGTGTTTCAGGATGGAGTATTAAAAAGCAGGGGGCTAATCCTCTACATCTGCCATAAATTTCCGCTGTATGGGTACTTACCTAATGGAACTTAGAACCTCTTTTCCTGTATAGGAGGTAGTATAATACAGAGAATGAGGGCAATAAGCTTTGCAAGTAGACTGAGGTTTGATTTTCAGCTCTAATGCTTCCTTGCTACTACCTTGAGAATTTATTCAACCTTTCTCCATTTTATGTAAAATGTCACTGCTAATGGTACTGCTTTAGTAGTTTGTTTTGAGGATTAAATGAGATAAAATACATAAAATAATTTCCCAGCATGCGGTGTGTACATAGTCAACAAACGGCAGCTATTATTATACCTTATATTCTTTACGCTCATCTCTTTTCTCCTTCTGTTACACTTTCTATTGACAGAGAAACAATACATCGCACTCATTAGCCTCTTGACATATAATAGTTGCTGATAAAGACTAGTTGAATGAATGATTTTTAAATATAAACATAAGGTGTTGTGGTTATTGTTATAAAAGATGGCATAATTATTACAATGGCAATAGTACAAAATGCACTGCTAATCAGGAATACAATATTTAAACAAGTGTCTCTCCCATTTACCTTTGTCATTTAACAGTTAAGATAATTAGTGCAGGAGAGTAACATGACTTGAGCTAATTAGTAATAACAATTAGATGTTCCATATTGCATTTGTGAGGATTCCAGAGGCTTCTTCTGTTAAGACCAAAGCCAACACAAAAATACCACCCCAGAAACAAAAACGAAACACCCCTTTTCTGAACAGACGTTAAGCCTTTCCAATCTTAACAGATCCTTTGTTCAGCAGTGGAGAAACTGGGGAGGGCACAGCTGCCCCAGCAGCTTCCGTACAACATGGCGTCGCCCATCTGTACACCCCGGCTGGATTTACGTCCTCTTAGTCCGTCGCAGGACCGGAAGTGGTTTCGGCCTTAGTGGATCCGGGTGGGTGCGCGCAGGTGGCCGAGGAGGGTTCCAGTTCTTCAGCGTGAGGTGCCGCAGGTGTTCGGGTTAGGTCCCGGGTCGCAGGTAAGTGAGAACAGGGGATCCGCGGGGCCTTTCACCTGCCTTGTGCGAGGGAAGGAGGGGGATTCCAGTGCGGACTGAAGAGAAGCGGTGTGGAGCTGGAGATGTCACTGTGTGTGGGGGCGACTTATTGCGGGGACCCCGCCGTCCCCGAGCGACATGGCCCGGCCCTTGTTCCCCTCTCCGGGCGCGGCCTCCTCGCCCCCGACCCCCACGGCGGTTCAGCACCCAGGTGTGCGACGAGGCCTCTCGCCCCGGCCCGGGCCCACCACGCGCTCCCCGGGCCCCTTCGTCTGTCTCTAGGAGCACCTACCAAACCTTCGTGGCCTCTAGACCCCGTCAGCTCAAAAGGAGGCACCGCCCACAGCACCTGGCAACTCCTTGGGCGCTGCGTGTTGCACGCGGCCGCAGTTACGGTTCCCTCCTCTCCATTCGTGGGGACCTGCTCCCGCCCCCGGTGTTACCACCCCTTTCCTCCCAGACCACACCCGCTGCTCTGGGCCTTGCTGGGAGCCAGCTCTTTCTCTTTCCGCATCCCTGGGATGGAGACTCGAACCCTAGAGATGCCTACGAAATTGATCCTTGTTTATTAACATATAAGGAAACCCGACCCTTCCTGGGTTTTTTATATACTGATGGGGCGCAAACTCTCTAGATACCCGCTCCTTGAGAACACTACATTATTTATGCCATTTTTTTAAGATTTTTTTTTTTTTTTAAGTGATGCCTACACCCAACGTGGGGCTCCAGCTCACAACCCCGAGATCGAGAGTCGCGTGCTCCACCGACTGAGCCAGCCAGGCGCCCCATACCGTATTTTTTTTTTTTTTTAGTTCTATTACATGGATAGCAGGAACTGCATGGGAATATTTTGTTAATTATCAGAATTAGGAAGTGTGGGAGAAAAGCGGCTTAATAGGAAATAATGATTCGTTTTGGTTAGGCTGAGCTGGTTCTAAAAATGTATTCTTTTATATTTAATTTTTAAAATTTATTTATTTATTTGAGAGAGAGTGAGAGCAGAAGCAGGGGGAACAACAGAGGGATTGAACAGGGCTCAATCCCAGGACCCCGGAATCGTAACTGGAGCCTAGGCAAACGCCAAACTCACTGAGCCACCCAGGCGCCCTATCCTTTATATTTATTTTAGTTGTCGTTCATGCATACAGACTTTAAAAAACAATCATGTAAGAAATTTAAACAAAATGGATTCTGTTTGATCTCTCTCCATCTCCATCTTTACTCTGTTAGCCCTAAAGTAAGACCTGTTACCAGTTTGGGATGTGTTTTTCTATTTCTCTTTCTTAACATTTATTGACAAGTATTCACATAAGTTACATGTATGTAAGATGTAAGATTTCGTGTTAAATTTCTACTAATACGTATTTTACAAATATGGCATATTGTACCTATTCAAGCAGCTTGACTTTTTTATACTTAAAAATGGGTCTTGGAACTTTTTCTTTGTTTATATGTATGTAGAGATCTGCCTTATTCGTTCTACTTGCTCTGTAAATTCCACGGTTTATTACGATTTCATGGTATGCGAGATTCCATAGATTGCTTACAGTTAGACACAGCGTGGCAGAGAACATCCTTCCACATGTGTCTGTGTGCCCATGTGGACGTTACAAACCTGCAGTTTGAATTGCTGTGTGGGACGGTGTGGACATTGAATGGCAAATTGCCCACCCACAGTGTATAATAATGTCTATTTCCCTAGCTCTTTTAAACATTTGATGCTGTTATTCTTTTTCATTTTTGCCAATCTGATGGGTGAAAAATGATGTTGATCAGTGTTTTAATTTGCATTTCCCTGGTTACTAGTGAGATTGGGCATTTTTTCATGATTGTTGGCTGTTGGTGTTTCCTCTTTTGAGAAATGTCTCCTTTTAATTGGGCTGTTTTTTAATATGTAGTAGTCTTTTATGTATTCTGGGTATTAATTTTTGGTCATTTATATTTGTTTTAAGTATTTAGTTCCAACTTACTGCTTTTTAAAGTTGGTGCTTTTCTTTTAACTACATGGCATCTTTGTCAAACCATAGTTTTAAATTTTACATTTAAATGTATCAGTTTTTTACTCTATGTATTTTGTATTTTGTGGCTGTCATTCCTTCCCAGAGTGGTTCTCCAGTGCGAGATATTTTGCCCTTCAAGGGCTGTTTGGCAATGTGAGGAGACATTTTTTGGTTGTCTAACTGGGGTTGTGGAATGACAGGCATCCACTGGGTGGGAACCGGGGATGCTGCTAAAACATCCTGCAATGCATAGGAAAGCCCTCCACAACAGGGGATTTCTCTGGACTAAAAAGTCAGTAGTGCTGATGTGGAAAAAACCCTGTTATACCCTAAGGCACAACACGGTTTTCTCTTATGACTATCTTTTCTCCTGTAAACTCTTACATGTTTGAGTTTTTCGTCAGTTCCTCTGGATGTGTGTGAGTGTGTGAGTGAATGGTGTGTGCATAGTTACTGTTTTCCCAACAGTGCCACTCTGAATACTAAGTATACTCTTGATACATTAATCTGAAATGCCACATTTATCATTTACTACTTTCTCACACACACACAATCAGTGTCTGGACTCCTCTATTCTGTGACCGAATTTTCTGTTTTGCTGGACCAATACCACAATATCTTATGTTAAATATATGTTCTATTTGATATTTAGTAGGACAAATACTCCCTTATGATTATTACTGTCGTTACTTTATTGAAAATTGTATATTTTTTCAGCTCACATACTCATTTAAAAACTATTTTGGGGGACGCCTAGGTGGCACAGTCGGTTAGGCTGCTGCCTTACGCTCAGGTCACGATCCCAGGGTCCCACATGGGGCTTCTTGCTCAGCAGGGAGCCTGCTTCTCCCTCTGCCTGCTCTGCCTACTGCTCCCCCTGCTTGTGCTTTCTCTCTCTCTCTTTGACAAATAAATAAAATCTTTAAAAAAAAAAAACAAAAAAAAAAAACCTATTTTGGGACTAATCTTAGTTTCTTTTCCAGATTTTTAGAATTAGCTTGGCAAGTAGTTTTTTTAAGTGGCTTTATGGAAATGTAATTTACATAACTCGATGTTTAAAGTGTACAATTCAGTGGTTTTTTAGTGTATTCACAGTTGTGCAGCCGTTACCACAATCTAATTTTAGAACATTTTCATCACCCCAAAAAGAAACCCATGCCAGTTAGCAGTCATTCCCCATCCCATTCCCCAGTACCCAAGCCCTAGGTAGCCCCTAATCTTTCTGCCTTTATAGATCCAAATCTTTTATATAAAGGCAATCATACAATTTGTGATATTTTGTGACAGGTTTCTTTCACTCAGCATAATGTTTTTAGGTTTCATCCATGTTGTTGAATGTATCAGTAATCATCCTTTTTTTTTTACTGCTGAACAGAATTCCACCCTAAGTTGTATTTGTTTCCTAGGGCTAGGGTAACAAAGTAACACAAACTGGGTGGCTTAAAAATAACAGCAGTGTATTCTCTCCCTGTTCTGGAGGTGATAAAGTCCAAAATCAAGGTGTCAGCAGGGCTTTTCCATCTCTGATGGTTCTACAGGAGAATCCTTTCTTGCCTCTTAGCTTCTGGTGAGAATTGGCAATCGTTGGCATATGCCAAAACTCTAGCCTCTGCCTCTGTCTTCAGAGAGCCTTCTTCCCTGAGGGTCTGTCTTGATGCCCTAATTCTGTCTCTATGTCTCTTCTTCCTTCACGGAAGGACACCATTTCTCTTGGATTAAAGTCCTGCATTACTTAAAATGACCTCATTTTAACTTGATTATGTGTGCAAAGACCTAATTTTCAATAAGGTCATGTTCACAGGTACCAGGGATTAGGACTTCAAAATCTCTTTTTTTGAGGACCTGGTTCACCTTATGGATATGGTACATTTTATGTATCCACTTGTCAGCTGAAGGACATATACATTGTTTCCACTTTTTGGCTATTATGAATAATGGGGCTATGAACTTTTGTTTGGACATGTTTTCATTCCTCTTGGGTAAATATACTTAGCAGCGGAATTGCTGGGTCATATGGCAACCCTATGTTTAATCATTTGAGGAACTGCCAGAGTGTTTTTCAAAGCAGCTGCACCATTTTACGTTCCTACCAGCAATATGTGAGAGTTATAATTTCTCCTTATTATTGCTAGCACTCATTATCTTTTTTTAAATACAATTTTTAAAAAGGTTTTATTCATTTATTTGACAGAATGAGAGAGATCACAAGCAGGCAGAGAGGCAGGCAGAGAGAGAAAGAGGGGGAAGCAGGCTCCCCGCCCAGCAGAGAGCCCCATGCAGAGAGCCCCATGCAGAGAGCCCCATGCGGGGACTCCATCCCAAGACCCTGAGATATGCCTGAGCCAAAGGCAGAGGCTTAACCCACTGAGCCACTCAGGCACCTCTGTTTTGTTTTGTTTTTTAAATTAGAGCCTTCCTAGTAGGTGTGAAGTGGTATCTCATTGTCATTTTGATCTGTATTTCCCTAATAGCTTTTCATGTGCTTATTGGCCATAGGTGTATCTTCTTTGAAGAAATGTCTGTTCAGATCCTTGCCTGTTTTCAACCAGTTTGTCTTTTTTATTATTGAATTGTAAGAGTTCTTTATATATTCTACATACATGCTCTTATCAGGTCTATGCTTTGGAAATATTTTCTCCCATCCTGGGATTGTCTTTTCATTCTCTTGATGGTCAATTCATTTTTTAGAAAGTTTTTAAAATTAAGTTTGCATTACATTTATATGTTATTTTGACTATTTCTGTAAAACAATCTCTTTATTAAAAAAATAGAGTAATTATAGTACCTATTGCAGAAGGTTGTTGAAAGGATTGAGTGAGTACTGTATACATGATTGTATATAATGGACGGTACCTCACGCATGCTATATGCTCTGTGACAGCTGTGTTCATCTCTCTCTGCTCTTCCAGTCTTCTATGTCTCCAGTAAACTTTTCTATTTTTCTTCATATCAATCTTGCACATTTTGTTGAGTTTATACCTAGCTGTGTGTGTGTATGTGGTAGTTGTGTGTGGTTTTAAAAAAGTGTATGTTGCTATTATGAGTGGGCTTTTCTTCATGTTTTTATAATGGTTTTGGAAAGCTCTTGATTTTATATATTCATCAAACTTTCAAAATGGTAAGTTGTGAAAGTTATGACTTACTTATCTGGGTGATTCCAGTGCAGTCATTCTGTTAGGAACCGTGGTTCTTTTTTTCTTCTTCTTCTTTTTATAACGAAGAGCTACACCCAACGTTGAAATCTCATGATCCAGGGAGTCCTGGGCTCTAGTGACCAAGCCAGCCAGGTGACCTCCCTTGCCCCACCCACCCCCACCCACCCCATGATTCTTTTTCATTCTGCCTTCTTCTGCCTTGATTTGGATCTCCTTCCCTTCCAGGCTCTATTATTTTGAGTCTTCCATTCCTCTTGCCTTGCTCTCCTCCAGTCTAGCCCTCACACAGCCACCATGGTGTTCTTTGAAATCTGAGTCTGAGGCTGACACTTCCCTTATAAGTCTTATTGGCTGTCCATTAGGACCCTCATGCCTCGCTCTAGATCTGCTGATTCCAGCACCCTCTGTGTCTATTTTCTTCTATGCCCACTATGCTGTAGCTCAGCAGTGTCCAATAGAAATATAATGTGAGCCCCATAAATACAGATTTCTAGTAGCCACATTAAAAATCTAGAGAGGGGTAATGTGGGTGGCTCAGTCGGTTAAGTGTCCAACTCTTGATTTCCGCTCAGGTCGTGATCTCAGGGTTGTGAGATCGAGCCCCATCTCAGGCTCTGCACTCAGTGGGGTGTCTGCTTGACTGAATTATACAATTAAAAATGGTTAAAATGGTAGATTTTGTGTTTTGTATATTTTACTAAAATAAAAAAAGTCCACCTTAAAAATCAATATGGAAATGATCAATAAGATACTTTCACATTTTTTCATAGTAAGTCTGCAAAGTTCTATATTTTACACTTAGAGTACACATTACATTTGCTTGAACTTTCTCACCTATACTGTGGTGTTTCCTACCTTTTGTATCTCATACATGCTGTTCCCTCTGGCCTGGTGTGCCCTTCTCCTAGCTGCCTGCACACCTGAATGTCTCGCGCTCAGTTTTTGACCCCAGCGTCAGCCTCCCCCACACTCTGTCCTGGAGCGTTCCTGTTAGCAATACCCGGGTCCCTTCCTCTTTGCCAAACCTGGGCTCCCACGGTGTTCTCTCCCTGCCCTGCAACCTGTTCACTACAGGTGTTTCTCCTTTCCTGAATCCCAAATTTTTGAGAGCAGATTGTGCCTTTTAACTCTTTACCTGGAGTCTGACACAGTGGCTGACTTATTGAAAGTGCTACATACATGTTTGCTGAACGAACCCTTTGGCTGGAAAAATACCCACACAAAACTTCTCCATGTAAGAATGAATTAATATGTGTTTTGAATGTTGCCAAACATTCCCTCATGTGGAGGTACCCTGCTTGCTCCTTCTGGTTCCCTGTGAGGCCTTTCTCACATGGGCCACAGGTGACAAAGAGTATGTCAAGACCTTACCATATGCCTGGGAACTCCATATCTGAGGGAGCCGTTCTCAGTGGAAGCAAATCAATAATATTTTGTTTTTTAAGCATTTTCTACTTTAATGTCACCTTGTTTTAATGTTATGAAATATGGAGATAGTATGAGATGCAAAAATAAATGTAAAATATGAATTAAAACACATGTGAGAAGATGTAATTTTCTTTGAAAACAAAAATTCACTTATCTCTGCAAAATGATTTCTAAGTTGAGAGGGAATGCACAATCAAGATGCAGATTGGTCTCAAAGGATGAAACATTTGGCTGAAACAAGAAATTTAAAAGAAAGAAATGTAAAGCTTTGGATGTAAGTGCAAAATATACATTATAAGTTTATTAAATGGGGGACTCGATTTGGTATTAGTGAATTTCAATTGACCACAAGCTTTATATGATCCACCATTAGGTTTCTCTTCTACTCAAAAACAAGTCATTTCATGTTGCAGTAGTAAAATCTAGGGTCCAGATATTAGGAAGAAGTAGTAGCAGTGTCATCTACACCAATCAGACCTTATGTCACGTACTGAATACTGACCTGAGTGCCACATTTAAAGAGATACATTGACAAAATTAGAGGTGTTTAGAAGGACCTGGCCACAATGGTGACCCTCCTAGGTCATAGGAAGGCTGCTTGGATTAAGAAGAATGTTCTAAGGGAAGCCATAAAAGTTGTCTTTACATATCTCACAGGCTCTCAGGAAGGAGGAAACATTGTTGTCATTTCAGGGGCCAGACTGATCATCAAAGACATCAAAGAGAGCAATTTCTGGGTGGCCCAGTCAGTTAAGTGCCCAACTCTTGATTTCCGCTTGTCATGATCTCGGGATTGTGAGATTGAGCCCCATGTCCACCTCCATGCTGGGTGTGGAGCCTGCTTAAAATTTTCTCTCTCCAAAACAAACAAACAAACAAACAAACAAACAACACCTAAAAAGAGAGCAATTTCCTTCTTTCTTTTCTTTTTCTTCTTTCTTTCTTTCTTTCTTTCTTTCTTTCTCCTTCTCCTTCTCCTTCTCCTTCTCCTTCTTCTTTTCTTTGAGAGCGATTTCTAAGTAGGGAACTTTTGCAGAATGCAAGGACTTTTCAACAAAAACTGCCTCTTAAAGTAATGAACTCTGTTCCTAAAAGTACTAGAGACCAAGTCATGCTCTGTGAGGATTACACAGCAAGGATTCTTAACTTGTGCAGGAGCTGAATTTGGCTCCTGCATTTTCACTCTGTGATTCTTTGTTTTGCTTTAATTAGGAGTTCTGTGGTTTATAGTGCCCAGTAGCAGTGAGAGCTGACATTTATGGAACCCTAATGTGCTAGTCGGTATGCTAAGTCAAGTGTATTGATCACCTTACTTTTTAAGACTCACAGGAGTCTACGGGGTCTATCTTTCCCATTTTACCAATGAGGAAACAGAGACTTGGAGAAGTTCAGTGAATTGCCCACGTTACATTGCTAGCAAGTGGCAGAGGCTGGATTTGAACCCAGGGTGTGTGACACTAGGGCCCTTGTCCTTATCCTCTACCTTAGGCTGCTCCCTGAACAGCTGAACATACTTGTTTGCTTGGTGGCTCAATGGGTTGGGCCTTTGCCTTCAACTCAGGTCATGATTTCAGGGTTCTGGGATCGAGCCCCACATCAGGCTCTCTGCTCGTTGGGGAGCCTGTTTTCCCTTCTCTCTTTGCCTGCTTCTCTGCCTACTTGTGATCTCCCTCCCTCTATTTCTGTCAAATAAATAATAAAAATAAAATCTTTTTTAAAAATGTGATTTATTTCAGGAATATAATCATGTCTTAAGTGGGATATTTATATTGCATATCAGTAAAAAGCATCAATTTAAAAAGTGCTTTTCTAATTAGCAAGAGATACACATACTTGGATAGAATTTGAAAAGTCAAAATTATAATCCTACTACCATTAGGTAATCACTGTTTTCAGTTTGATGTTCAATTACTGGTACAATTTTATTTTATTTTATTTTTTAAAAAGATTTTATTTATTCATTTGAGAGAGCACATAAGCAAAAGGAGCAGCAGAGGGACAGGGAGAAGAAGCTGACTCCCTGGGCTGATCAAGGAGCCTGATGCAGGGCTTGATTCCAGGTCCCTGGGATCATGACCCAAGCCAAGGGCAGCCACTTAACTGACTGAGCCACCGAGGCATCCCTACTATGTACAAAAAAAAAAAAAAAAAAAAAAAAAAAATTAAAATGGCAGATTGTTTTTAGTCATGGGAAGTGGTGAAGCATTGAAAGCTTTGGATCCCAGAGCAAGCCCTTAGAGAGGTATCTTAATTTGTTTGGGCTGCTAAAGTAGAATGCCACAGCCTGGGTGAATCATAAAAAACAGAGATGGATTTATCTCAATCTGGAGACAGGAAGTCCAGGATGCCAGCCTGGTTAGGGCCTGGTGAGGGCCCTCTTTCAAAAGGCAGACCTCTGACTTCTCATTGTAGCCTCACATGGCGGAGATCAGAGAGAGGCAAGCTTTTGTAAGGGCACGAATCCCATCATGGGGGCTCCACCCTCATGACCTTACCCAACCCTAATCACCTTCCAGAGGCTCCCCCTCCTAACACCATCACACTGGGGGAGAGGATTTCAACGTATGAATTTTAGAGGGACATAGACTTTCAGTTTGTAATGCAAAATTTGATTTTTCTCATTTCTGACCCAGCATTGAACCATATTGTTTTTTTTTCTTATTAGCATCAAGGCTCAGTAAGGGGAAGAATACTTTTTTCATTGGAATAAACAGATTTTTATAATTGGATGGTTAAAATAGAGACATTTATCATAAAATGTAACATCTTGGATTGAGTTTTATTCATTCGATGAGTATTTATTGTTATGAGCTCTGTGATAGTTACTGGGGATATATGTTGTGTTGAAGGAGACAAGTAAGGTCCCTGTTTTCATGGAGTTTACAATCTAGTAGGAAAGACAGTGAATGAACCAACAGTTATTCATTAGGCCAACGGGTAAACATCAGAAATATTGCTGATTTTTTTTTAATATTGCTGAGTTTTGACAAATGTGCATACCTGTAAGCCAAGCTTCCATCAAAACTTGGGATATTACATGCAATTCTAGAAAGTTCCCTCTTGCCTGAAATGCTCTTCCCTAGATTTTCATGACTGGCTCTTTTTTTGATACTCGGTGCTCAGCTTAAATCTATCTTCCCTGTAACCGCCCTCCCCCCACCCCAAGGCAGCTACTGTTCAAATCTTTTTCTACTATAGATTAATTTTAGTTGTTCTAGAACTTTATGTAAATAGAACCATACAGTATCTCTTTTGTATCTGGCTTCTTTCACTCAGCCTAATGTTATTTAAGATTCATGCATGTATCTTTAGTCTTATGAATAAAGCTGTTACGAACATTCTTAAGTAAGTCTTTTCGTGGATAGATTTAATTTTATCCAGCTTGGGACTCAGAGAATTGTACTAAATATGATGACCTCCATCTTCCCACTCTTCATTACATGGATGTTGAGTTTCTCAATCTAGCCTTCATGTCTCTGCTGTTTTCTATATCTTTCTGTGCTACATTCTGAGTGAGTTTCTCAGATTTAGCCTCAATTTCCTAACACTCTCATCTCACTGTCTGATCTATTTAACCTGTCTATTGATTACTGGACTTTTAAAAAATTTTAACAATTATCTAGAATTTCTATTTTTTTGTTGTTTCCTGTTGAAGTATTAGATTATTTTCCTTAATTTCCCTGAGTGTTATTTGTTTTTTTTTTTTTAAGATTTTATTTTATTTATTTGACAGACGGAGATCACAAGTAGGCAGAGAGGCAGGCAGAGAGAGAGGAGAGAGGATTAAGCAGGCTGTCTGCTGAGCAGAGGCCGGATGCCATGCGGGGCTCAATCCCAAGACCCTGGGATCACCACCTGAGCCGAAGGCAGAGGCTTAACCCATTGAGCCACCCAGGCACCCCTTGAGTGTTATTATTTTAACGTTCCTTTCAGATCTCAGGTAATGGGTATTTTTGTTTGGTTCTTATGTGAACTGTTTTTTTTTTTATTGGCTTTAGGGTTTTTGAATTTTTTTTTCTTATTCATTTGTGATTGCTCTTCTAGGGACTGATGTTCTGTGGAGGTCCTTTGTGTTTCCTGTGTGTTAGAAACACACACACAAACACACACTCCAACAGAATGCACCAATTCTAACCATTTTAGTTTTAGTTTCTTGGCTTAGGGTTTTCTTTCGTGAGGTTAATGTGAACTTTGGCCCTGGACTACTTCACAGTACAGGCTTGAGCATCTGCCTTCCCATGAGGAGCTCTGTTCATACTCCCAGCCTTGGGCAGGTGGCTTGCCTGGACGTGGTGGGTGAGCGCTTCCAGTTCCTGTTCACAGACAAGGTAGCACTCTCCTGGGTCTCAGCTGTGCCCTGGGCTTGTGGCCTAGACTTCTGGTCATGGGCTGGTATGAGATCTGGTCTCTGCCCATCTGTATCTCCCACCCACTTCCATTTCTGGTACCTGATGATTTTCCTTTCTTCTTTTTGAGTTTTAACTCTGTATTATATATATATACATATATATGTATATGTGTGTATATATATATATAACAATATGTAATAAATATATATTTATATATAATAAATAATATGTATTATTTAATATATATTAAAAAGATAAATGTTTTCTCCAGCATTTTGTATTGTTTCCAGGGGGAAAGGAACGGTTTTTTGTTTTTTTTTAAGTCTTCTCAGAGTATTTTAACTAGAAGTTTGTGCAAATTTTTTAATCTCATTAAGCCTTCAATAAAAAGTACTGGAGAAAGTACACATGAATACTTAGCACAGTTTCTGCAATAAAGTAAATCTTTTTAAAACAACACAGCTGTTTTTTTGTTTTCATTAGCAGTGTAATAATTGTTGTGATTTCATTTTTCATCTCCAGTGCCAAATATCTCTGTAGGTATGACCATAGCCCAGGGTTGTTGTAAATACTGAATTATTTTAAAAAACAGTTGTTACTGAAGCTTTGAAAAATGATAAAAATAGTACACATTCAATGGGAAACTCTCAGCCGTAGATAAGCGTAGGCAGGGTCTAGCAGATCGCTGTGTCTTTGGGCATTAGAGATTTTAGGCCAGAGCCCACAGATGGGTGGCACAGAGCCCAGAGTGTTTTTGTTTGGCTGGTACAGTGTTTTAAAAACTGTAAATTTGTTGCTGACACAAAAATAGTGACATTTCGCATAAAATTTAGATATCTGACTTCTCTTGAATAATGGAGTTATCTAGATCATACTGGGCCTGCTTCCCAAAAAGGATCAATCACTTTGTACTGAATGGTGTCTGTCCCATGATTGCTCTCTGTGACTGAGGCCAAGGGCTGCTTACCTTTATTGTTACATATTTTCTGCTGTTATTTAAGTAGTACAGAAATAGTACTATATATCCATTTCCTCATCAAAAATAGGAAAACAAAAGAGATGGATAAACCAATGTGTGATAAGAAAAATGGAAGAGAGATTATTGTGTGGGGTTCCCCTGACTAAAGCCATCTGCCATTCTTAATTTTTTTTAATTGTATGAAATACTAGAACATCAAATTGATCGCAGTGACCACCTAAGGGTAGTAGGATTATAATTAATTTGATTTTTTTTTTTAGGTTTGATTTTTTTTATTAGAGCACAAGCAGGGGGAGCGGCAGGCAGAGGGAGAGGGAGAAGCAGGCTCCCTGCTGAGCAAGGAGTGCGATGTGGGACTTGATCCCAGGGCCCTGGAATCATGACCTGAGCCAAAAACAGCCACTTAACTGGCTGGGCCACCCAGGCGTCCATGATTTTTCAGATTCTGTACAAGTGCGTCTATGTTCAGGCGCCCTGTTGTCACAGGATTAAGTGAGTGCTGGGCAGCTGGTAGAGGGCAGGGGGTTTTCTCCGGTGGGAATGAAGACAGCGATAGATGGAGGACAGAATGTACAAAAGTGAGAAAAATAAATATCACTCCACATGGAAATTTGTAGCATTTTTTGTTAGTTTGTGGACACATAGATTATAAGTAGAACACTTTTTAGGGGAAAACATGTTTCCATCTGGGTTTAAAGCCTGTATGTAAATATATTGTTGCCACTTGTTTTGCAGATTGTGGGATTAGTGATATGCTTTCCTAAACAGCAAAAAAAAGTTGAAGATGTCTAGATACTTAATGGCTTTGACAGTGACCACTCTCGTCGGTGTGGCCGTGGGCGGGTTTGTCCTGTGGAAAGGCATCCGGAGGCGGAGGAGTAAAGCGAGCCTCAACACCCAGAGCCTCGACACCCAGAGCCTCGACACCCACACCAGGCAGCAGCAGCAGCATCCGCAGCAAGCACCCAGCAGTGGGGAGTCACCCTCCCCGGAAGAGGACCAGCGGCGTTCCAGTGCCCCCCGGGCCTGGTGGGAGGAAAGGATCCTCGGAGCGAAGGTGGTCACCGTGTCCCAGGAGGAGGAGTGGGATCAAATTGAGCCCTTGCTTAGGAGTGAGTTACAAGATTGTCCAGTGCTTGGAATTGACTGTGAGTGGGTAAGTTAAACAGCAAAAACAAAACATGTAAATCTTTTCTGCTTTTCTAACTAGATAACTTGAATTGTCACGTCGAGATAAGATTAAAGGAGAATTAGCTTGTTCTCAGCTAGCTCACAAATAGAATTTAGCAGGAGAAGCTCCTTCTCTTCTTAGGATAGAGGAGTGCTCATAGTCATGGGTTCTAGAGTGAGACAAATCTGCATGAGCACCATTTTGAACACTTACCGTTCTTTGAACTTGGACAAGCTTCTTAAGCTCTCAGAGTTTCAGTAAACTTTTGTCCAATAGGGAAGTAATGGTATCTCCCTCCCCGGGCTTTTCAGAGGATTCATATTGACAAACCTAATGAGGGATTCAGCATGATTTTCACATGTAGTCAGTGCTTATTAAATATTAGCTACTATTAATATTTTTAATAGTATTTTCGTAAGGATGCCATGGAGAAGATAGTTAAGGAAGTCTATCTACTTAAAGAGGAATTATTATACAAAGTAGCATTTAAAGAGATAACAGTTAAAATTTGAAGTACTGTTTACTCTCAGCCAGGTACTTTGCTGTTTTGTTTGCATGTCTTCTTTAATTAACACAGTAATCCTATGTAGAAAGATACTATTGTTACCTTTACTTTATAGCTAGGAAAGGAGGCATAAAAGTAACCACTTGAGCCCTGGGCTTTCTTAACCATCTGGTTAATGGATCTTTCTTTCTTTCCCTCTTTCTTTCTTTCTTTTTTTTTTTAAAGATTTTACTTATGTATTTGACAGAGATCACAAGTAGGCAGAGAGGCAGGCAGAGAGAGAGGAAGGGAGCAGGCTCCCTGCCAAGCAGAGAGCCCGACACGGGGCTTGATCCCAGGACCCCGGGACCATGACCCGAGCCGAAGGCAGAGGCTTTAACCCACTGAGCCACCCAGACGCCCCATCTTTTTTTCTTTCTTTCTAGATTTTATTTATTTATTTAGAGAGCGTGGGAGTGGGGGGAAGGGCAGAGAGCGAGGGAGAAGTAGATCCCAAGCTGACTCATGCCAAGTGCACGTGGGGCTTGATCATGACCTGAGCTGAAATCGAGAGTTGGGCACTTAGTTGACTGAGCCACCCAGGCACCCCACATCTGGTTAATTTTTCTAGTAGGTCTTCCTTTGGGAGAGTTGTAACATAGTTGGGATGAGGATCGTACAAGGCATCTGTCCCTCTGTTGTTCTGATTTGCAGAGTGAGTTTTAATCTCCTTGAAACAGAAGATATTATAAAAGTATAAATAAATCATAGTTATCATTTCTGACTAATTCAGTAGAATGCCTTGCCAAGATTCTCTGCTGTATTTCTCTGGGATATCTAGGATATGGCCTAGAGCCAGGACATGGAATCAGCAGAGGCCCTAAGCAGAAGAGCTGCCACAAAATCAGGTCAGAGCATGGTGGGAGGCCTAGCAGGCGCCAGTGCAGTGATGACCAAGGGGACATGTGGCAGCGTGGGCAAGGCTTCGTGGTCACACAAGACCTCATACCTTGGCTACTGGAGGGTATTTCGTTGTATCAGCAATAATAGTAGTTGTTTCTACCAATGACCTTGGGCAACCAGGGAAGGATTGGATACTTTTGGTATATTCTATATAAGAAACTATATCATTTTAGAAATATTTACACCAACAATAACAGACGAAACCATTGCTGAACTTTAGTAGATGAGGAAAATTCACTCTTGGCCGACAGCTTGATTTGCTAACTAAACGGAAGCATCCGTGCATCAGCAGGTTGGTCTGAGTGGAACAGTTAGCGACAGCAGTTGTTTCATGACTGTGGCAGAGGCAGGGATAAGTGAAAGTGGCAAGTAATCCTAAACCTGCTTCCTTTTGGCTTTGGGTATGTACCCAGCTCCTGCTGGAGGCCACATCTCCCTCAGCTGTGATTGCTTTTCTGATTGCGGCCACAGAAAAGCTTTAGGAAGAGTCATTCATTTCTTGTTCTTCCTTTTCTTTTTTCTTTCTTTCTTTTTTTTAGAAATGGGGAAGGAGCAGAGGGAGAGAGAGAATCCTAGGCAGACTCTGTGCTGAGCAGGGAGCCTGATGCGGGGCTCGATCCTACAACCCTGGGATCTCGACCCGAGTGGAAGGCAGACGCTTAACCCACTGAGCCAGCCAGGCACCTCTCTCTTTTATAGTTAACATAATTGTCATCCCTCTGGATTCATTCTGCACAATTTCTTTAGGTCTCTTTTGTAGTCCCCTTTTTGCTTTATTTAGTTTTGTCTCATCTGTTTAACTTGCCCCTTAAGTCTTTTTTTCTTAACCTTTTTTTGTGAAATAAAACATATCAAGAAAAATGCCTGAAACAAAAATAGCTAAATGATTTATCTGAGGAGAACAGCTGTGTAACTAGAAACTAGGTCAGGAAATAGAAGATTGCTAGTACCCCAGGAGATCCCCTTATGACCCCTTGTAATCATTATCCTCCAAGGGTTGTCATTATTCTGATTTCATAGTGTTCACATTCTTGTTTTTTGTTACGTTTTTATTACTCAAGCATGCATCCCTAAGCACTCTAATTTGGATGTGCCTGGTTTTTAAATTTAATATATATGAAACAGTCAAGTATGTCTTCTTTTGTGTTCGTCTTTTTTTGCTCAACATTATGTTTGTGATATTTGCCTATGATGTGTGTGACTGTGGTTCTATGCCATATAGTAATCTGTTGTATAAAAATGCCACGATTTACTCATCTATTCTAATATTGATGGATATTTGGGTTGTTTGTGATTTGGAGCACTTACAAAGAATGTCGTAGTGAACATATGCACTCATTACTATTGGGCATATGTATCTATGAGTGGAGTCCTGGATTGTAGAATTGTGTATCATGTTTTACCTATATGGATAATGCCAAGCTGTTTGCCAAAGTGGTTTTCACTAATGTATCCTCCAATCAGTATTATATAAGTGTAACCATTGTTGCACTTGTTTTCAGAAATGCTTCTACAGGGGCGCCTGGGTGGCTCAGTCATTAAGCGTCTGCCTTTGGCTTAGGTCATATCTTTGGATCGAGCCTTGCATTGGGCTCCCTGCTCAGCAGGAAGCCTACTTCTCCCTCTCCCACTACCCCTGCTTGTGTTCCCTCTCCCGCTCTCTGTCAAATAAATAAATAAAATCTTAAAAAAAAAAAATTAAAAAAAAAAAAGGTAGTAGTTCTACTGATTTAACCTCCCACCAAGACTATATAAAAGTTGTCTTTGTCATATATCTTATCAACATTTGGTACTGTCAGATTTTTATTTATTTTTAATTTCTATTTATTTTTTAGTACTGTCAGATTTTAAAATATTAACCGTGTCCATGGGTGTGTAGTAATATTTCATTGTGGTTTATAATTTTCACATTCCTGATTACTAGTGAGGTAAGCATCTTTTTAAAAAGATTTTTTAGGGGCACCTGAGTGGCTCAGCAGGTTAAAGCCTCTGCCTTGGGCTCAGGTCATAATCCCAGAGTCCTGGGATCCAGCCCCACATCCGGCTCTCTGCTCAGCAGGGGGCCTGCGACACCCCCAACCCCACCTGCCTCTGCCTACTTGTGATTTCTGTCTGGCAAATAAATAAATAAAATCTTAAAAAAAAAAAGATTTAAAAAAATCCAACATATTTATTTAATTGCACCATCTTGCATTTTCTTTTTTTTTTTTTTGTAAATTTTTTTGGAGTTTTTATTTAAATTCCAGTTAGTTAACATACAGTGTAATATTAGTATTAGGAGTATAATGCGGTGATTTAACACTTCCATACAACACCTGGTGCTTATCACAATTGCACTTGTTAATCCCTATAACCTATTTAACCTGTCCCCAACCCACCTCCCCCCCAGTAACTGTCTGATTCTGTATAGGTGAGAGTCTGTTTCTTGGTTTGCCTCTCTCTCTCTTTTTTTTCCCCCTTTGTGTTGTTTCTTAAATTCCACATATGAGTGAAATTATATGGTAATTGTCTTTCTGTGACTAATTTTGCTTAGCTCCATAAATGTTGCAAATGGCAAGACTTAATTCTTTCTTATGGCTGAGTAATATTCCTTTGTGTGTGTGTGTGTGTGTGTGTGTGTGTGTGTGTGTGTGTATATATATATATATATATATA
>NW_019154104.1:2172771-2184226 GCF_002288905.1 Enhydra lutris kenyoni
TCCATTCATCAGTCAGTGGACCCTTGGCCTGTTTCCAGAATTTGGCTATTGTAGATAATGCTGCTTAAACATTGGGGTGCATGTAATCCCTTTGGATTAGTATTTTTGTATTCTTTGAGTACTGTAATTGCTGGATTATAGGGTAGTTCTATTTTTAACTTTTTTTGTTGTTTGTTTATTTGACAGAGAGATCTCAAGTAGGCAGAGAGGCAGGCAGTGAGGCAGGCAGAGAGGGAAAGCAGGCTCCCTGCAGGGATCCTGATGTGGGGCTCGATCCCAGGAGCCTGGGATCATGACCTGAGGCAAAGGCAGAGGCTTAACCCACTGAGCCACCCAGGCGCCCCCTATTTTTAACTTTTTGAGGGACATCAATACTGTTTTTCAGAGTGGCTGCACCAGTTTGCATTCCCATCCACAGTGCAAGAAGGTTCCCCCTTCTCCACCCCCTCACCAATACCTTTTGTTTCTGGTGTTGTTGATTTTAGCCATTCTGACAGGTTTAAGGTGGTATCTCATTGTAGTTTTGATTTACATTTCCATGATGATGAGTGATGTTGATCATCCTTTCATGTGTCTGTTGGCCATCTGGATGTCTTCTTTGGAAAAACATCTATTCATGTCTTCTGCCCATTTTTTAATTGGATTACTCATTTTTATGGCATTGAGTTTTATAAGTTCTTTATGTGTTTTGCATACTAACCCTTTAGCAGATATGTCATTTACAAATATCTTCTCCCTTCAGTAGATTGTTTTTTAGTTTTGTTGATTGTTTCCATCACTGTGCTAAAAAGTTTTTATTTATTGGGGCACCTGGGTGGCTCAGATGGTTAGGCATCTGCCTTCGGCTCAGGTCATGATCCCAGGTCCTAGGATCAAGCCCCATATCAGGTTCCTTGCTCCTTGGGGAGCCTGCTTCTCCCTCTGCCTCTGTGTCTCTCTCTCTTTCTCTCATGAATAAATAAAAACTTAAAAAATTTTTTTAAAGTTTTTATTTATTTTATTTTTTGATTGAGCATCTTTTTACATTTTATTCATCATTTAGATATCTTCTTTCATGGAGTGCCTATTCAAGTCTCTTGCCCCTTTTTCTTTGAATTGTTTTTTTTCTTACTGATTTAAAGGCATTTTTTAATATATTCTGGCTATGAATCCTTTGTGAGTTAAATGTATACCTTAAATGTTTTCTCCCATTCTGTGAATTTACCTTACATTATTTTTTTTTTAAGATTTTATTTTTAGGTAGTCTCTACACCTAACATGGGGCTCAAACTCACAACCCCAAGATCAAGAGTTGCATGCTCTACTGACTGAGCCGTCCAGGTGCCTCATCTGTACATTCTTTTAATGTTATCTTTTGATAATCAGAAGCTCTATATGGCATAGAAGAAGCCTTATCCTACTCATAGTCATAAAGATACTCTCCTAAATTATTTTCTTAGAGATTTGTGGTTTTAACCTTGCACAATTAGATTTACGGGTCACCTGAAATTGGTATGTGTTTCTGTGTGTATGTGTGCATATGCATGTGTGTGTGTGTGTGTGTGTGTGTCTGTAGGCTGTGAGGTAGAGTCAGGTTTCATTTTTTCCCCATATGAATATCCAGTTGTTCTAGCACCATGAATTGAAAAGATAAACCTTTCTTCACTGCTTAGCAATGCCACTTTGCCACAAAACAAGTGTCTGATTATAAGATCTGTTTCTGGGCTCTCCAGGAGTCTATTTTTCTATTCTTGCACTTATGATCAGAAACTATCATAGTTACTATTCTTTTATCATGACTCCTGCCATCTTGTTCTTTTTCCAGAATATCTTAGACTTGGTCCTTTACATTTCCTTATTTATTTTATTTATTTCTGCTTTTCAGTTTCTACAAAAAATTTTTTTTGATATTTTGATTGAAATTGTATTGCATCAATAGATCATTTTGTGGGGAGTAACTTCTTATAATACTGAGTATTCTAATCTAAGAATATTTATTTAGACTTTAATTTCTCCTAAAAATCTATTTATAGTTTTCTGTGATTTTAAAAATTCTATTGTAAATGAAATCTTTTTAAATTTTTTTGTGTTTCTTGTATAAAGAAATGCAGTTGATTTTTATGTATGTCTCTTTTATTAGGGGACCTTATTAAACTCATTAATTCAAATTACTCACTTGTAGTGTCTTTTGGATTTCTGTGTACACTGTTATATCATTTGAGAAATGATTTTATTTCTTTCCAGTTCTTAAACTTTTTGTTTCCTCTCCTGTTTTACCATGACTAGGATCACAGTGTAACGTTTAGGAGAAGTGGTGATAGTGGGCATCCTTGACTCATTCCCTATCTCAAAATGGTAGCTTCCAACATTTTCATATTGAATATGATATCTGCCATAGGTTTGTTTATAGATCCCTTAACCAGATTAAATACACTACATTCTATTCTTGGTTTTTTAGGAGGTTTTTATTTATTATTATTATGAATAGTTACTGAATTTTATCAAGGGCTTTTTCTGCATTTCCTTTTTTATTATTTTTTAAAACAATTTTTAAGGGTAGGGGCAAGGGAGAGAGAGGGAATCCTCAAGCAGGCTACCTGCTCAGTGTAGAGCCCAATGTGGGTCTCAATGTCATGACTCAGAGATCATGACCTGAGCTGAAATCGAGAGTCTGACTCTTAACCAGCTGAGCTACCCAGGTGCTTTTTCTGCGTCTTGAGATGACTGTGTAGTTTTTCACCTTTATTCTGTGGTGGTGGTGAAATACATTGATTTTTTTATTTCTGGAGTAAATTCAACTGGGTCATGATGTCTTATTCTTTTCATACATTGCTGAATTCATTTTGCTAATGCTTTTTAGAGGATTTTTTAAAAACCATGTTCATGAGTGATATTGGCTTATAATTTATTTTTTCTAGAAATGATCCTGTCCCCTTTTGATAAAAAAGTCATGTTGATCTCATACAACAGGTTAAGGCTTTCCTTTTTTTTTTTTTTTCTTTTTTGCATTCTCTGAAAGAGTTTGTATAAGATCGCCATTCTTTTTTTCTTAAATATTTGGTTAGAATCTGTTGGGGAAGCCATCTGGAGTTTTTTTGTTTTTGTTTTTTTAGGGAAGTATTTGAATTATGGATATCATTTTTTTAATGGTTTTGGAGCTATTCAGATTTTCTGTTTCTTCATGCCTTTAAAAAAAAAGTTGTTTATTTAGTTATAAGTAAATGATCTCTACACCCAGTGTGGGGCTCGAGCTCCTGACCCCGAGATCAAGAGTGGCATGCTCTTCTGACTGAACCAGCCAGTTGCCCTATCTTCTTGTCTGTTTTGGTAAATTATATTTTTCATCTAAAGCTGCTTTCAGATTTTAAAATTATGGGCATAAACTTGTTTATAATATCTTCAGACAGTTTTTCTCCCCAATCTGAAGGATATGTAGGGATGGCTCCCTTTTCATTCTTTTTTTTTTTTTTATAAGATTTTATTTATTTATTTGACAGAGATCACAAGTAGGCAGAAAGGCAGGCAGAGAGAGAAGAGGAAGCAGGCTCCCCACTGAGCAGAGAGCCCGATGTGGGGCTCGATCCTGGGACCCTGGGATCATGACCTGAGCCGAAGGCAGAGGCTTTAACCCACTGAGCCACCCAGGCGCCCCTCCCTTTTCATTCTTGACATCATTTGTGCTTCTTTCTTTTTCTTGATTACTCCTTTGGGCTTATCAATTTTGTTAGTCTTTCAAGAGAACCAACTTCTCACTTCTGTTGATCTTCTTTATGTTTGTGTTCTGTTTCACTGATGTCTGCTCCCTTTTTTTTCTTCTACTCACTTGGGTATAATTTGCTATCCTCCATTAATTCTTCAGACTACTTCAATCTGACCTCCTCCTAGACCACCCTACTGAAACTGATCAAATTGACAGCGTTCTTGTTTTCTACTCCAGCAGATACTTATGTGGATTTGTGTTATTCTAGCTCTCAAAAAGCATCTGCACAGTTCCTATGTAAGATATTTTTCTTGGTTCTCATGTCTTCACACTCTCCTACCTCCTATCATTCTGTTCTTTCCTCTTTTTCATCTTCTGATTTCCCTTTTACCTCGCATCTGAATATTGAGGCAGCTCAGACTTGGTCTCTTCTATATCTAGCCCAGGGATTGCAAACTCATATGCCTACAAGTTCCAGATGGGAAATGTAAATGAAGATGTGGAGTGATTGTTTGCATTTTTGAGCATACAGAGATACTCTTAAATTTCATAAAGAAATATGCTCCCTCCTTTTTTTCTTTAAATACAAGACCTCTATGATCTTTTATTTTCCTAGTTTTAATAGAGACATGGATCCTTAGAAATATTTCTTTCTATTAGAAAAACAGTGGTGGGGTGCCTGGGTGGCTTAGTTTAAGGGTCTGACTTTGGCTCAGGTCATGATATCAAGTGGGGTGAGGGGGAGGCTCTGCGCTCAGAGGAGTCAGCCTCTCCCTCTGCCCCCTCCCCATTTATGCACTCACATTCTCTCAAGTGAATAAATAAAATCTTTAAAAAAAAAAAGTGGTATACATCAGTGGTAATTAGAAAATGACAGTTGGCTTCAGTGCTGAGAAGGCATTATGGTGAACTAAGGAGTTCATGCCTTATAGAAATGAGGAAGTGGTTATATAGGTCAAGCCAAGGGTTGCCAGGTTGTCCAGTTCTTTAAAGAGAAACTTTGAATATAGATTTTTTAAAAATGTGAACTTTACTAATTTTTAAATTTTGGTGCAAGTTTTTAAATATGTGAAGACCAAAGTAATAATAATAATAATATTAAACATGTCTGTGGATCAGTGGATATGTCCATGGACCACTAATTTATGTCCTCTCTGTATTCTTCTCTTAAGTGATCTCATCTGTTTTATAGCTTTAAATGTCATTGATATGCTGATGACTCTCAAAATTAGAACTCCAGCCTTTTATATCCACCTGCCTACTTGACATCTTCCCTTCGATGTCTAATAGTCATCTCAAACTTAACATGTTCCTAAAAGAAGTCTTGAGTTTTCTTCCCAAATCTGTATTATCCTTGGTCTTCTCTACCTTTAAGATGAAAATCAGGGAAACATCCAACCCCCTAAGGGCTAACCAACAGAAATGATAGGATTGAAAGTCAGACACATGGGGCACATGGGTGGCTTGGCCAGTTAAACATCAGCCTTCAGCTCAGGTCATGATTCCAGGGTCCTGAGATAGAGTCCTGAGTGGGGCTCCCTGCTCAGCGGGGAGCTTGCTTCTTCCCCTGTCTCTCTGCACCCCCACCCTGCTTGTACTGTCTCGCTCTCTCTAGCTCTCCCTCTCTCTTTCTCAAATAACTAAATAAAATCTTAAAAAAGAAAAAAGAAAGTTAGTCACAAACAGGCAGTTGTGGTATGCTGGGATTCCTCAATAGCAAAATATATAGAAATTCAGAGAAGTGGTTGCATAAATAGGAAATAACACAGCATGCTACCAGATAGAGGTAGAAGTATGGGTTTCCAGACTCTCCTGAGTTACCCGTGGCAATGTACAATTGTGCATAAATCACCTATAGAAAATGAGGTTTCTGCCATGTTTTGAAGCTAAAACATGCCTTTCTCTTAGGAAGGTGGGGATAGAGATGTTAAATATCTTTCTGGCCCCTGTCTCCTGCCTGATTTTTTTCTAGAGTCTCTTGCTACAGATGTCCTTGTCAACAGGTGCAAATAACTAGTGCAACAAAGATTGAATAAAGTGGTGAAGGTCATTTTTGAAGAGCATTGTTCTGCAGGCCCAGGCTTCAGGCCTACTGGAGGTCTGCTTCCTTCTCCTTATCATCAGCCCCTTTCCAGTAATACTATCTAGTGCTACCTCCAAAAAAGATGTTGGCTCCCTCTAGCTCTCTGCATCTCCTCTGCTTCCCCCCAGCCCAAACCTCAAGTGACTCTCATCTGGACCTTTGTAGAACCCTCCTGACCTCGGACCCCTGTACACCTATAATCCCACCTCCAGATAGTAAGCAAAATGAACTTTTTTTTTTTTTAAGATTTTATTTATTTATTTGACAGAGATCACAAGTTGGCAGAGAGGCAGGCACAGAGAGAGAAGGAAGCAGGCTCCCTGCTGAGCAGAGAGCCCGATGCGGGACTCGATCCCAGGACCCTGGGATCATGACCTGAGCCAAAGGCAGAGGCTTTAACCCACTGAGCCACCCAGGCGCCCCCAAAATGAACTTTTAAAAATGAAATCAGAGCATGTCAGTCCTCTGCTTAAAACCCTTCCATTGCTCTGAATAGAACCAACATGTCTTAATTACTTATCTGTACTTAAGGACTTACATGCTCTGGCTTCTCTCAGCATCTCTGATTTGTGTCCTGTCCTCTTCCCATCTTCCTGTTTTGTTTTTTTCCCCCCTCATACTCTAATTATTACTTGAAAGCCTCATTAAGCCTTTATTCTTTTTTTTTTTAAGATTTTATTTAGTTATTTGACAGACAGAGATCACAAGTAGGCAGAGAGGCAGGCAGAGAGAGAGGGGAAAGCAAGCTCCCTGCTGAGCAGAGAGCCTGATGCGGGGCTCGATCCCAGGGCCCTAAGACCATGACCCGAGCCGAAGGCAGAGGCTTAACCCACTGAGCCACTCAGGCGCCCCAAGCCTTTATTCTTTCACTTAAAAAGGACAAACTCATTCTTGTCTCAAAGGCATGGTCTAAAATTTTTTTTTTGACAAGAATGAGTTTTGTTAGAGAGAGAGAGAGAGCATGAGCACAGGCAGACAGAGTGGTAGGCAGAGGCAGAGGGAGAAGCAGGCTCCCCGCTGAGCAAGGAGCCCGATGTGGGACTCGATCCCAGGACGCTGGGATCATGACCTGAGCCGAAGGCAGCCGCTTAACCAACTGAGCCACCCAGGTGTCCCGCATGGTCTAAATTTAAATGATACATAAATTCTGTGGACTAAGGATGCTTATTAATCTGTTCAAAGCCCAAAGATGGTCCCAAATCATTCTTTACTCTCTGCTGCCATCGTGGGGTCATTTAAAGAACTGTGCGCTCTAGAAAAAGTTTTATCAGCTCTGGACATCCTGAAGCCAAAATGGATTATCCACTGACCCTCAGAAAGGAGACTCTCTAAATCAGTGCTCTCTAAGGGAATCACTGAAATACAGAAAAAGCATTAGAAATTTTGTCTAAAATTCTTGATGGCATCATTCATTAAAAATTTTTACTTTTGTATATATTTCATAATGTCTATAACATGTTATTATAGTACTACAAGTTTATAATGTATAAATAATGTATTTATAGGGAGCACCTGGATGGCTCAGTGGGTTAAAGCCTCTGCCTTCGGCTCTGGTCATGATCCCAGGGTCCTGGGATCGAGCCCCGCACCGGGCTCTCTGCTCAGTAGGGAGCCTGCTTACCCCTTTCTCTCTGCCTGCCTCTTTGCCTATTTGTGATCTCTCTCTGTCAAATAAATAAATAAAATCTTTTAAAAAAATGTATTTATGTATTTTTGTATGTCCCAGGCATTTTTTTATG
The DNA here is from genome assembly GCF_002288905.1 of Enhydra lutris kenyoni. NCBI lineage: Eukaryota > Metazoa > Chordata > Mammalia > Carnivora > Mustelidae > Enhydra > Enhydra lutris. Next base: position 2,180,273 of record NW_019154104.1, read on the forward strand.
AGTTGACTAATCTAAAAAAAAAAAAAATTAGTTAAGCATCCAACTCTTGATTTTGGCCCAGGTCATGATCTCAGGGTCCTGAGATGGAGCCCCATGTCAGGCTCCATGCTCAGTGGGGAGTCTGCTTGTGATTCTCTCTCTCCCTGTGCTCTTCCTCCCCACTTGCACGCATGCACTTTCTCTCTAAAATAAATATTTAAAAAATTCAGAGACCAAATAAATAAATAAATAAATAATTCAGAGACCATTGGATTAAATAATGTTAATGAAATTTAAGTGTATTTCTTTTTTTGTTGTTATTAAACATAGCTTTGGTAAACCAAGAATTCCATTGTTTTCCATGAGTAGAAAGTGATGTCAAGGCAAAAAGATCATAGGAAGCAAAAGGGGGAAATATGAGAAATGAAGATTAGGTTAGATACCTTATTCTTTTTTTTTTTTTTTTTTAAGATTTTATTTATTTGACAGAGAGAGATCACAAATAGGCAGAGAGACAGAGAGAGAGAGGAGGAAGCAGGCTTCCTGCCGAACAGAGAGCTTGATGTGGGACTCGATCCCAGGACCCTGAGATCATGACCTGAACCAAAGGCAGAGACTTAATCCACTGAGCCACCCAGGCGCCCTAGATATCTTATTCTTTAAGCCAAATTGACTCTGCTAAAAACATTCTTCATCTACTTAGACATTCTGTATAAATTGGGTACCTATTGGAATCTTAAACGTTTGAATTCTTAGTGGGAAAACTTTATATGATGCATTAGATCTTAAACATAATCCAGAAACAATATTAAAAAAACAACTTATCGGGACGCCTGGGTGGCTCAGTTGGTTGGACGACTGCCTTCGGCTCGGGTCATGATCCTAGGGTCCCGGGATCGAGTCCCACATCGGGCTCCCAGCTCCATGGGGAGTCTGCTTCTCCCTCTGACCTTCTCCTCCCTCATGCTCTCTCTCACTGTCTCGCTCTCAAATAAATAAATAAAATCTTTAAAAAAAAAAACAAAACAACTTATCTACCTAGTTACTTAGTGTATTTTAGACAATGGAACCCGACTGAAAAGATGTACAGATATCCAGCCTTAGGAATTTGCAGTGAGTGTTATGTCCAGTTAGCAGTGTTGAATATCAGAAGTAGAGATGTGTGGATTTTTCTTGGAGAGAGCTGGCATATGGAGGGAGGCAGTTATTCACTAATAAAAAGGCAGTTTGACCACATGTAGGTGAATTGTTATATAACAGGAACCAGTAGGGACACCTGGGTGGCTAAGTCGGTTAAGCATCAGGCTCTTGATTTAGGTTCAGGTCGTGAGATTGAGTCCCGTGTTGGGCTCCACATGTGGAATTTGCTTCTTTCTCTCCTGCTTCCTCTGCCCCTTCCCCCCAACCCGCTCTCTCTCTCTGTCTCTCAAATAAATACATCTTTAAAAAGGAAAAAAAAAAAAAGAACAGGAACCAGTAGTCAAGTTTCTTGTAGGTCTTTTTTGGCCTTGACTAAACCCTAAGAAATAGACACGATAGAAATCAAACTGGCATGCTTTTATTTGAGGATCTGGAAATAGCCCTCACCTCACTGATAAAGCATTACCTGAGAAGGGAAACCCTAAACCTTCCATGAGTCAAACCATGGTTTTACTTTGTGAAGTAGAAGTCAAAGATGAGGTCCCTCTGAGTTTTGTTTCTCACAGCAGCACCGTGATCTTGACCGTTTCTTCTCTGTGATTTTGGTCACCTCAACAATGAACTACCTCCCTCAGATTACTTGTAACACTTTGTTTGAACCACTCCTTTGGAATTTACTTTGTCATTTCTGACGGTGTGAGCTGGTGTGTATCGTACTCTACCAGTAAGGATAGAATCCCTCAGTCACGTTCCATCACTTGCGTGCCTTCATAGCCGCAGTGGCGTGTGGCGCAGGGCCTGGCACAGTTGGCACGTGAGTGTGAGCACCACAGTGCCCCGGGCAGCGTTCCCTGCTGTGGAGAGCTGAGGCAGGCTGTTGGTTGTCGTGAGCAGCTGTCCCACACATTGTAGGATGTTTGACAGCAGTCTGCCCTCTACCTGCTAGATACTTGTGCACCCCATCCCCCAGCTTGTGACAACCCAAAATTTCTCCAGACACTGCCAGATGTCCATGGGGTAAGGGAGGGGATGCAAATGAATCTTGGTTGAGAACTGCCCTTCTGGATTGGGGAATTTGGGTTCTAGTCCTAACTTTGTCATTATCCCTCCATGTGTGGGCAAACTGCTTCACCTGTAGGTCCTAAATTTCTTCTCCCCCAAAATGAGAAGGGTGGGATTTCTTGGATGTTTAACCTGGGTTCTGTGACTAGCTTTAGAGGATCTTGCTTTAATGGGAACTTTGCATGTAAATTTTTCTGGGAATAATTTCTTAATTTTCAGCTTTTTTCCCCTCTGACTTATCTATTACCTCAAAACGATTAAAACTAGATCAATTAATACATAAAGTGATTTTCATCTCTTTAAGAGAGAAGGATCCTAGCTTAAGCTCAATATACCTTTTTCCCCCCTTCGTGAACACCATTTGTGATCATAAAATGCTGAGAAAGCATTTTTGTGCTACCAGGATTTATTATATTGGCAGGTGCCACTTACTTGTAGTACTGTATTTTCTACCTCTTTTCAAAAATTGGATTTTGAATCAGTAACAAGGTAAATGAGTAGCATGTGATAATGAAAAGTATGTGTTTGTCATTTTGCACTCTTTAGCCTTTTTTCACTTAGACTTTTATTGATTTTTTGTTTGTTTATTAAAGATTTTATTTATCTTTTTGACAGAGAGAGGAAGCACAAGCAGGGGGAGGGGGAAAGGGAGAAGGAGAAGCAGGCTTTCCACTCAGCAGGGGCTGGATCCCAGTACCCTGGGATCAGGACCTGAGTGGAAGGCACAAACAACCACTAAGCCACCCAGGTGGGCCTCACTTAGACCTTTTTTTTTTTTTTTAAGATTTTATTTATTTATTTGACAGAGATCACAAGTAGGCAGAGAGGCAGGCAGAGAGAGAGAGGAAGGGAAGCAGGCTCCCTGCTGAGCAGAGCGCCCGACATGGGGCTCGATCCCGGGACCCCGGGACCATGGAACCATGACCCAAGCTGAAGGCAGAGGCTTTAACCCACTGAGCCACCCAGGCGCCCCTCTCACTTAGACTTTTTAAAACCAGCATGTTTCCCGTGACTCAGCCAGCTGTCCTCTGTGTCAGTCTTTACAGCTGCTCACATTTCAGGCTCACGCTGGGGCCCCTTTGTTTAGGCTACAGCTTCACCGAGTCCATTGCATTTGCTAGCATAGGCTCGGCCTTGGATCTGAACCAAAATTCGGCCAGCCACTTTCTTTGGGACGTTAAGGATGTCCCTCTTAGACTTTTTTTTTTTTTTTGCCAGTTTCATGTTGTACTTGCTGCTGTGGTAGGCATGACCTGTGGCCCTGTTTCCTCTGTTGCAGGTGAATTCGGAAGGCAAAGCCAGTCCTCTGTCACTCCTTCAAATGGCCTCCCCAAGCGGCTTCTGTGTCTTGGTTCGCTTGCCAAAGCTGATACGTGGAGGAAAAACACTACCAAAAACTTTGTTGGACATTTTGGCAGATGGCACTATTCTAAAAGTTGGAGTAGGATGTTCAGAAGACGCCAGCAAGCTCCTGCAGGACTACGGCCCCATGGTTAAGGGGTGCCTGGACCTCCGGTACCTAGCCGTGAGGCAGAGGTAGGGTCCATATGAATGCTGGGGTTCCTGGAGCCGCGGGGCGAGTGTCTTAGCAAGATGTCTGGAGTACTGAGAACAGTAAGGAAGCATCCAGAGTTTTTTAGAAGCCTAGAGGCTTCTGAGATGCATATGAATTTCTGAGGGACTATTCCAACTTCTGAGAAAACTTTAGTTTTCTAAAGAAAGAAAAAACTTTAGTTTTCTAAAGAAAGAAAAAACTTTAGTTTTCTAAAGAAA